>NC_051159.1:57310319-57400824 GCF_013339745.2 Dermacentor silvarum | reverse complement strand
CAAAACTATTGTCACTATTCAAACAACAAACCGACCTGCCCACTCCATTTCCTGAAACTCTTAACCGAAGCCAGGCGAGCGAGTCACCACTTTTTGTAGCTAAGAAGTGAGGTAATCTACCACTGAATAGCTATTCTCGTGGAAGGCGTTACTGTATATTTGTTGTGGATCTAACTTTCGCCATGTGCCCAACGTAACATGTGCCAAAATTTTAAAAACTATGCAGGCGCCACGTAGATGGAGGGCCGAAGGTGATTGTTTTTCGTCGTTTGGAGCAACTCTGACTATTTTGTGTATTTTGCCTAATTGCATAATTAGTTATTGTTTATCATCTTCTCAAATATTATATTCAGTGGAATAGTGTCAATGAAAAAATTCTACACCATGCATCCTAAACAATTCCCGATTGAACTTTTCGTCGCTCAATACTAGCTAGACAACAGTTTTTCGAAGCCTCAAGAAAGCCTGGGAAGCACGAAAAGGTGTCACGCTAGTACTCGCACGGCATAATTATTTTACATTTTGGCATAAGTTACGTAGGGCGCATGGTATATGTCAATTAAAATTAAATAGCGGGGTTTTACGTGCCAAAGCCACTATCTGATTATGAAGCATGCCGTAGTGGGGTACTGCGGAATAATTTGGACCGCCTTGGGTTCCTCAACGGGCACCTACATCTAACTGCACCGGTGTTCTCGCATTTCCACCGCATCAAATCGCCGCCGCCGTGGCCGGTATATGTCAATTACTGTAGCGCAACCGTTGCATAATTATAAAAACTGGGCTTTTCAACTGTTATGCAAATATAGTCTGTGTTCCACATTCCGCCCCACAATGCATTTGCTAATGGGTGACCGCCTAAACGCGAATAAATATGGCCGCAAGCGCAACAAAATCAATAGCAAATGCATACATGAGCCCCTTATTCACAATTCAGCTTTGAACGCAAGTGTGTCCATTCTGGACCTTTGGTACGACATGAGTCTAATCGACTTCGAGAAGACGCGGTAGGTCGATAATCACTTCACTGCACTTATGACTGAACCTTTCGATTTTCAGTTCGATACCAGTTTCCCTGCTCGATCTGCCATTCTCAAGCTGGGAGCCAGCCGAACATTTCGAGTCGTGCTGAAATGACCCTCCGAAGCATTTGGCACTTGTTCCCTCTCAATCTTCTGCTGAATAAGGCGGGTTGCGCAGTTGACTCCAATCCGCTATCTCTCTCAGTTTTTGTTCCCTTATTATTGGTTTCCGTTTCCTAGCCATGCGACAATGAAGAAAAATAACCCCGTGGGTGGAATGGCCCATGAATGTTTCACCATGGATCTACGAGCATACAATGGTTAGAGAAGGTAGTAAGCCTAAACGGTATGAACAAAAGCAAGATGAAAAGCGCATGACACAAATAATGAGCACCTGAGGAAAATCGTGAAGGAGACGGCAATCTAAGGCAATCTCGCCGACGTTGTTGTTTGGGTCGTAGGGCAACGGCAGTGTCATGCGGAAAGTATAAATTTTGTCTCCGCGATATTGCTACCCAATGCGTCACCGTCGGTAGCGTAGCCAAACTTGCATCTCCAGTGTACGATCCAGCTGCATTTAAGGGTGGCACACTTTTTCGTCGAGAGTAGCAATAATTCTTTTTGTCCATCGTTTAGCATCGATACAAAATGACTATGACGTCAATACAATACAAAGACTCCGAGACACAAAAAAAGAGGGACATTGTTTACATTGTAGTGAGTACAAGCACTGAGACCTAAGTGGGAGGATTGAAAACTAATTGTTCGTGTGTTTGAAAAAGACTAGAATCGCAGGGCTCTATTTCTGTAACAGGTACTGCATTTACGGATTGTCTTGTTTTATTTTACCTGTTTTCATTCACAGTGTTAAGGTTGAACACCGAAAGCTGGTGGTTCGTAAGTACCGTTTTGAAGTAGTCGCTGGCTTCACATTTAATATGATCGAAATTAAGGTTGGCCGCGTCTGTTTTATTAAGAGTGGCTCTCGTGTAAGAACTGGCTTCTCAATAGGGATTCTTCACTTTATGTTTAGGTGTTACATTAGTGAAAGGGCTTGGAATGTCAATAAGAGCTCTCCAGAGCATGAGCACACCATCACAAAAAGTTCATTTCATTTCGCAGAACAATTCTCGTAGCTGCGCGTATGTTCCTCAGTATCAAAATATGAGAACTTTAGGAAAAAATAAAAGAAATATACACTGACTACGCCATTGCTCGAAGTCTATTATATTGCCACGGGGATATGAGTAGCAAAAGGGATAGGAAAATTATATTTACACGATATATACAAAGAGAGACGGCTGCAGGCAAGATGGCAGAACAACAACACGAGCGCTGCCCAGATCGTCGTCTTCACCGTCTTTTTGGCGCATTCTTCCATGCTCGGCATAGCGCGTAACATAGAACCCCCGCCGTCGAGAGCGCCGTCTCGGCGCTTAAGGAGCAGTAGGATCTTGTCCGGCAACATAAGGCTTAAGGCGGGAGACGTGCACGATATCAGTGGCGGAGGCGGCAGATGAGCGACTGTCCAATGGAGTGATCTCGTACGTGACGTCTGTGACTTGGCGTAGGACCTTGTAAGGCCCGGAGTATCGGGAAAGAAGCTTTGACGACAAGCCAACGTGGCGGCAAGGCGTCCAGAGGAGGACCAAAGAGCCCGGAGAGTAAATAACGACTCTGTGATGGCTATCGTAGCGGGCCTTCTGGGACAGCTGGGAGGCATGAAGACGATCCCTGGCAATCTGGCGAGCCGTTGCAGCCCGAGAAGCTGCATCGCGAGCGTAGTCGGTAACAGGGTGCACAGGTGGTGGTAAAAGAGTCTCGAAGGGCAATGTGGGATGGCGGCCAAACAAGAGATAAAAGGGGGAAAAGCCAGCGGTGTCATGGCGTGACGAGTTGTAGGCGAATGTCACATAAGGCAAGGTGCTGTCCCAATCACGGTGGTCTGAGGAAACGTACATGGAGAGCATTGTGGTCAGCGTGCGGTTGAGGCGCTCGGTAAGCCCATTGGTTTGCGGATGGTAGGCAGTGGTTAGCTTGTGACGGATGGAACACGAACGAAGAATGTCGTCGACGACTTTGGACAGAAAGGAGCGACCACGGTCGGTCAGCAGCTGTCGAGGAGCGCCGTGGTGAAGAATAACGTCGTAAAGTAGGAATTCCGCAACGTCAGTGGCACAGCTTGTCGGTAGTGCCCGCGTGATAGCGTATCGTGTCGCGTAGTCCGTAGCGACGGCAATCCACTTGTTCCCAGTCAGAGATGTTGAGAATGGCCCGATGAGATCAAGGCCGACGCGGAAGAACGGGACACCGGGAATGTCGATGGGCTGAAGAGGACCGGCTGGCGACAAGGATGGATGCTTGTGGCGCTGGCAAGACTCGCAAGAAGCAACGTATCGGTGCACAGAGCGGTGGAGGCCTGGCCAGAAGAACCGACGCCGAACGCGATCGTACGTGTGAGTTGCTCCGAGATGTCCAGCTGTTGGGGCATCATGAAGCTGTTCGAGGACAGTGGAACGGAGTGTTTCGGGTACAACTAGTAGAAGCTCTGGGCCATCGGAGCTGGTGTTGCGTCTGTATAAGATGCCGTCACGAAGCACGAATAATTGTAGTGACGGGGCACGGTCATGAGAGCGTAGACGGCGGATAATTGACCGCAAATTGGCATCGCTGAGCTGTTCGCTGCGTATGTCGGATAAATCGGATATCGCGAAGACACACGCGTCCGAATCGTGAGCTGACAAGTCGGGAGGGTCCACTGGATGACGGGATAGGCAGTCCGCATCCTGGTGCAGTCTGCCAGACTTGTAAGTGACGTCAAAGCTGTATTCTTGCAGTTTCAGTGCCCAGCGACCAAGTCGTCCAGTCGGATCTTTGAGGGAAGACAACCAGCAAAGCGCATGGTGGTCTGTGATGACCGAAAAGGTGTGGCCAAACAAGTATGGTCGAAACTTTCCGACAGCCCAAACCAGTGCGAGGCACTCGCGCTCAGTGATCGAAAATTTGCACTCCGAAGAGGAAAGAAGGCGACTGGCATAGGCGATGACGCGATCGCGTCCTTGTTGCTGCTGGGCGAGAACAGCGCCGATGCCATGTCCACTGGCGTCGGTGCGAAGTTCAGTAGGGGCTGACGGGTCAAAATGGGCCAAGATGGGTGGTGACGTAAGTAACGTCGTGAGCGTGTGAAACGCAGTGGCCTGTTCAGGACCCCAAGAAAATGGCATTTCCTTCTTCAAGAGTTCCGTGAGTGGACGGGCAACGTCGGCGAAGTTCCTGACAAAACGTCGAAAATAGGAGCACAAGCCGACAAAGCTCCGGACGTCTTTAGTGGAACGTGGTATAGGGAAGTCTTTGACAACACGAATTTTTTCTGGGTCAGGTTGCACGCCTTCAGCACTCACAAGGTGGCCAAGCACAGTGATTTCACGGCGGCCAAAACGGCATTTGGAAGAGTTCAGCTGAAGGCCTGCTCGCCTGAAAACTTCAAGAACTGCTGACAATCGGCTAAGGTGACTGTCAAATGTCGGAGCGAACACGATGACATCGTCAAGGTAACATAGGCAAGTTGACCATTTGTATCCACGGAGGAGGGAGTCCATCATCCTTTCAAATGTGGCTGGGGCATTACACAGTCCAAAGGGCATTACCTTAAACTGGTAAAGTCCATCGGCGGTAACAAATGCGGTCTTTTCACGGTCTTGATCATCGACGGAGATCTGCCAGTAGCCTGACCTCAGGTCGATAGAAGAGAAGTATGCAGAGCCGTGTAGACAGTCGAGAGCGTCGTCGATCCGCGGCAAAGGGTAGACGTCCTTGCGCGTTACCTTGTTTAAGAGGCGGTAGTCGACGCAGAAGCGCCAGCTGCCATCTTTCTTCTTCACCAGGACGACCGGTGATGCCCATGGACTGCATGAAGGTTCAATGACGTCCTTGGTGAGCATCTTGTCGACTTCACGCTGTATCACTTCTCGCTCGGCATGGGACACGCGATAGGGACGGCGTCTGATTGGGCTGGCGTCCCCAGTATTGATCTTATGAGTGACCACAGAAGTCTGTCCCAAAGGACGGTCATTGAAGTCGAAGATGTCGCGGTAGGACTTCAATATGCGCCGCATATCGGCTGTCTGTGCAGGAAGGAGGTCAGACGCAATCATCTTGTCAATATCACCGTCGACGAGAATATGTGAGAAAGAGGAAGGGGCAGAGGATAAAGAAGCGTCGGTGACGAATGCAGAAACGGCACACTCGTCGATAGAAGCAATGTGGCCTAGAGTCATGCCGCTTGGGATGAGTTGCGTGCACCAGCTAAAGTTCAGTATGGGTAGCGACGTGTGATTATCTGCAACTCTAATAAGCGTGTGAGGAAGAGCGACGTTTTTGGCGAATACGACGTCAACGATCGGGGTCAAGATGTAATCGCCATCGGGAATGGGCGAACAAGACCGCAAGTTCACATACATAACGGCTTGAGGAGGTAGCCTAACGTAATCCACGGAGCACAAGCGCGGTTGGCGTGTAGTAGGAGCGTCATGGTAGCACGGTAGGTCTAGCTGAAGCCAGCCGGTTCCACAGTCAATAAGGGCAGAATGGGCAGACAGAAAATCCATACCGAGAATGAGGTCATGGGAGCATTTCTCGAGCACGGCAAGGAGTACGCTTGTGGATCGGTCAGCAACACTTATTCGGGCGGAGCACATCCCTAGCACGGGAAACGTTCCGCCATCGGCGACACGAATGAGCGGTACTGTGGGTGGTGTTAGAACCTTCTTAAGGCGGCGACGAAGCTCCGAATTCATCACTGATATCTGAGCCCCAGTGTCCACTAGAACGACAACATGTGCGTCATCCAGTTTAACGTCTATCAGGTTTCGTCTGGTCTGCAGTGTGGTCAGAGGATTTGGCAGGCGGGTCGTCGATGCAGCATCACCTCTGGGAGCTGCATCGTCTAACTTTCCCGAGGGAGTCGTTCAATCGGCGACGTAGGGCGGCGAAATTGGGGCGAGCGAGATGATTGGCGACGCGACAACGGCGAACGGGACTGGTGACCACGTGGGGACGGCGAACGACGATACGGCATGGGGGGAGCGTCTTCAGCGGTGGTTTGGGGATGCTCGTGGTAGGGCTGAAATTGGCCATGATCCATGTCGGGGTGACGGTTGTTACGGTTGTTTCCATAGGGAGCCTGATACCAATACCACCGGCTGTTACAATAGCGGGCCACGTGTCCAATACGACGGCAGTTAAAGCAAATTGGACGGTCATCAGCAGTCCTCCATTCGGCTGGGTTGCGAGTACGGAAAGGCGGCCTTTGACCTTGGGCGTACGAAAGTGAGGAACGGCGGTCGATCGGCTGCGAAGGAGCTGCGGCGCACACAGAGTCCAGGCCAGCATTGGAGAGCTCCCGATGAACGATAGCTTGGACTAGTGGCACCATCTGGGAACTATGATCACAAGTACGGCCGCACATAGAAGCAGGAGACGCAGCATCAAGGTCACGTCGAATGATCTTCTTCACGTGTTCCACGGTGAGCGGCGCCGACGGCTCAGGTACGTCTTCGCAGGACCACGTTGCTGACGTGTTCGGAAGTCGAGCGAAGTTACTGGCAATGCGTCGACTTTTGGCGGCCTCAAAGCGCTTGCACTCTTGGATGATGGTATCGATGGTGTCGCAGTCCTTGCAGATTAGCAGGTTGAAGGCATCATCTGCTATGCCTTTTAACACGTGGCCTACTTTCTCAGACTCCGTCATGCTGTCGTCTGCTTTGCGGCAAAGGGCAAGCACGTCCTGTATATAAGTCAGGTATGACTCTGTTGCTGTCTGCGCACGAGATGCCAGCTCCTTCTTTGCTGCTGCCTTTCTCCCTGTGGACTTGCCGAACAGGGAACGCATCTTTTCCTTGCATGCATCCCAGCTCCCAATTTCCAGTTCATTATTCTGAAACCATACCTTCGCGGTTCCCTCGTGATAAAATAGTATGTTGGCCAACATGATCGTCTCATCCCAGCGATTATTCTTACTTGCACGCTCGTACAGGGATAGCCAGTCCTCGATGTCGACGTTGTCAGTCCCGCAGAATGTGCCTGGGTTCTTTAGCTGAGCCAGGACGACCGTTGTCGTTTGTGCCGCCTCGGTGGGCGCAGACACCTCTTCCGCCATCGTGAATAAAGCCAAGCGTCGGCCGCTGCGGAGCTCCGTTGTACCGTGTGGGTACCCCGCACCTCCCACCAAAATGCCACGGGGATATGAGTAGCAAAAGGGATAGGAAAATTATATTTACACGATATATACAAAGAGAGACGGCTGCAGGCAAGATGGCAGAACAACAACACGAGCGCTGCCCAGATCGTCGTCTTCACCGTCTT
This sequence comes from Dermacentor silvarum, assembly GCF_013339745.2. NCBI lineage: Eukaryota > Metazoa > Arthropoda > Arachnida > Ixodida > Ixodidae > Dermacentor > Dermacentor silvarum. Next base: position 57,393,439 of record NC_051159.1, on the reverse strand, counting down.
TTTGGCGCATTCTTCCATGCTCGGCATAGCGCGTAACAATATGAAAGAGAAAAGTTCTGCGCGCATCTAAACACCCTTCGTAATTGAGTACAAGCAAGAACTTGGTGTTTTTACACGTTTCAATGCTTCTACCATTTTGCATTTGTCTGGCATCGTAAGGTATTTCCATTTCGGCGGCGCACGTGAACACGTCTCAGAATGTAGATGCAAACCAGCTGCCTTATGTATTTCGCGCTAAATATAGCACTCGTTGAAGTACATGAGAAACCAGCACAATGCCACGTTCTATATATAAATACATACATATATATATGTATAGAGAGAGAGAGAGAGAGTATTTCCCATCTAATGACTACGTAACGGTATCAGGAAGATAATTTTTCGTTTCTTGCTGACAGTGATTCAGAGAGCTCTTACTAACCATGAGAATGCTACACCAATAGGCAATAGGTGCGACTTCGAAGTGTAGTGCACCCTACGCTCAGATTAAACAAGATTCAACATTGATCCCAGCTGAATTTGACGGAAGGGAAAAAGTATTGCAGGCAGTGAATGTCTTCATAAAGACATGCGTGAAACAGTTACTTCTGGAACTTGTATGTTTTCTCGGGCTGACCGCCAATGTATAATGATGGAGGTAGGATTTGGCGTCTGAGATATATTGATTTTAGATGAAACTCGAGAAGGGTGACTGTTAACAGATGGACAGCAATGGAACAGCAAATGCGAGAAACACGTACGTGATCCACGCGCCAGTTGCTTCGTCGCTAGTAGGAGCTCCACAGGCTCGACGCATTCTTACGTAGACGAAAAAGCTGCTAGCACATGCAATATACCACTGCCACATCTATCTTCCGCGCATCCTAGCAAAGTTTTGGCTTTCTTTCGACAATTGTTGCTTTAGCTGTTGCTCGGTTTTATTTTCAATTGTTTTCCTTTACATGTATTAACCATTACTAAGTGTTACCTCACCTCCGCGCCAGTCTCTGGAAAAAGTTGCTTTCTCGCAGCTGCCTGGTGCTTTGGCAGAGTGTGTTATCGGTAATGTTTTCCTATCTATGTAAATGGCCTGTGTGTGGTGGAGCAACCTGCCTACCATCATCATTGCGAAGCTGATGAAATGATATCGCGGGAACGAGTGTTGTGTATGTATAGAAAGAATCTAGGGCGGGTCAGTGGCATTGATTCAGCTGATTCAATGTACCCGAGGTAAGAAACGTACAGATATACATATAAAAAAAGTTAAGTAGCCCGATGGCAGTTTAACGGTCTGTTATGCAACTTCTCACCTTTTATTTAATTTGTTGCGCATGTGTATACACTCAAGTAATATAGTAAAGTCACAAACAACTTTCAGCGGCTCCTGCTATAACAGCAGCCTTGTATTGTAAAACTAAAAGTCTTTACTATCTTTACCGGGGTGAGGGGGCAGTATTTATTCACGCTATGCCACAAGAACGCAGTAATCATTTGCCCATTCTGTACGCTTTAATCCTGTAATATCACGCCCTCCATCTCACTTGAGTGTTTATTCAGCACGTTTCAAACTAAGACTTTTGCGGTGTCACATTTGTTTCCCTAAAGTTTGTCGTTCTCATTGCTTTATTACCCCTATCTCGTGTTTTTTATAAAACTATTTGTTACGAATCAACATTAGCCGTGTGTTGACGTCTTTGTTCATCGTTTTTTTTTCGTCAAAGGTTATAAGTTCCATTTTAAATAAAAACTATGAAATGCTGCGAGGTAAGAGTAGATATCCTTCGCAAGTGTCGTCCCTCTCTCGCCGTGTCGCTGCTCGTTAATCAGGATTAGAGTCAACGCCGAACTGTAAATGATTTAAGCTGGCATTGTATCGTCTTCATAACAGTCTACTAACGCCTGGTTCTTAAAATAACGCAAACTGGATATTGAGCCGCAGCACGGACCTCGTTCTGGATCATTAATATTCCCATTCAGAACGAGGCTACGTTGTTTCAGGCATGGTGGGGCGGGTTTTCTTATCCTGCACCAACCAGGGGAATGTAGCTTGCGCGTTATACTAAGTCGATATGTCTGAATAAAATTTTTACGCTGTGTTAAAAAAAACAGAGTGTAAGATCGCGGACCTTGTTGAGAGAAAAAAAAATAAAGCTGTTGCAGCTCAGCGTGCTCTTGAACCCAATTCATTGATGCCAGAATGCATACACTTTCGTAAACGATTGAAAGTAGCGTTGGAGATACTCTTTGCCTTTATATATTTGTATGAGTTACACTATTCTTGTGCTTCGGTATTATACACAGCAGATGGAAAATTATTATAATCAAATCGTTCGTAATAACGATATCTCCTGATTATAGCCAGAGAGTATAGTAGCAACGTTGTCGCATGTATATATCGCCTACTAAAAGTAGCAAAGACCTTTCGCAACGCCTCTGATCAATTTGTTGTCGTTACCGGATGCACGTACTGTGTTAAAAGAAAAACGCAATCTAATTCGTTCGAACAGCATCCCGCTCACGGACAACAGGCGAAAATATAAATCGCTAGCGGTCTGCTCAAATGCTGCAAAACACGCAAGAAATGTTCCGCAGCTTGAAGTCTACACATATTCTCTCCAAAAGACAGCAACGGCCATCTTTCCAGCAAAGATGTTTCTTTTTATTTGTAGCTGAATATTTCAAAACTACCGAGCTTAATGTTACGTTTACATTGTTCCTCCTTTTTCCTATCATACCCCTTTGACTCGTTCTGTTAAAGTTTATGCGCCCGTTTCAATCTTGTCCTGCTGAGCCATCCGCAGCGTTCGAAGAGCTACTGCTGGCACCGAGTTTCAGCAGTTGCGTTACCCACGCATGACTGCCGCTGCCGCGGACACATTGGCAACGGCGAGGAATTCTGAGCAATATCCATGCACGCACGCATGCATGAAATTGGAAACGTTTGGCCTGGCGCTTGCATTCCTCAAGAGGACGGCTCGTGAAAAGATATAAAAAACGAGAATGACTAGATGCCCTTGCATTCCCAATATATCGCATCTCTTTCTAATTGGGCTAATGCTTCTCCCTATTAGAAGCCCTGCCATTGACGTTCCCCTGAACCCGCCTGGAGGCATCTGAAAGCTCTCTCACGAGGCACTTCTGCCGCATTTTCTCTCCATGCGATGCGCTTGTTAGAATAATAGTTTGTTTGGAATGTTCGGTTCACCTATAGTTTTCTTTTTCTTCGCAACGACACATTCTAAAATACAAATTATTCAGAATAGCCTGAGGTTGGACTGTAGGTGTTAGTACATAATAAAATATTGTTGCACTGGTAAGACTTCCACAAGCTATAAAATGTACACAAAGCACGAAAGACCCAGCAAGCTTAACCTACCTTTTACTTAGCTTTCTCACAGCCGATATGGAAACCAAAAAATACGAGCAACGGCTGAAAACACCCACATAGCGAAAAAAGAATGTATAGTCTTTCTTGCCCTCTTCAACTTCAGTTCTGTCGAATTCAGGATTTACAGAAAGCTAACAGTGCGCGATCTTTCCTGTCAAAGTTTGCAGTGGGTTTTATTAATAAATAAATATTCCTCAAGTCGTCATTATTTTATTCTTTCCGACAGGTTAAGCATAAGTACACGTCCAAAGTTGGGCCCGATTTAGACCAGTATATATATATCCGGTTAGACGAGGCCCCATAGCCAAAATAAATATACTTAGGCAAATACTTCGTGCATCACGATCATTTGATATGCACAAAGACACGTTACCAATGGGCGAAAAAATGTAGTTAGGGAATTTTACTGGCAAAAACGACGACACATTTAGGAGGCATGTCACAGTGGGGGACCATTGAATAATTATGACCTTCTGGGCTTCATTAATGTTTATATAAATCTAAGCAGACGAGCGTTTTTGCATTTTGCCCCTATCGAAATGCTGGCACCACCACTGTTATTGAAACAGTGACCTCGAGCTCAGAAGTGTTGTTATATTGTAATATTGTCATAAGCTGGTATATTTACAAACCAGCTGCTTCTGCTAGGCCTATAATGCACATGGTAAGAAAACGCGAATTATTGAGATCGTTCCTATATCAGTCTAGTTGGGGTGGCCACGTAATACATAGAGCAGACAACCACGGGAGTACTCGAATAACAGAACAGTTGCCAAGGAAAAAAACGCAGTCAATACGGACAAAGATCTAGTCATCATCACCATCATCATCATCATCATCATCATCATCATCATCATCATCATCATCATCATCAGCCTATATTTTATGTCCACTGCAGGACGAAGGCCTCTCCCTGCGATCTCCAATTACCCCTGTCTTGCGCTAGCCTATTCCAACTCTCGCCTGTAAATTTCCTAACTTCGTCATCCCATCTGGTTTTCTGCCGACCTCGACTGTGCTTCCCTTCTCTTGGTATCCATTCTGTAACCCTAATGGTCCATCGGTTATCCATCCTACGCTATACATGGCCTGCCCAGCTCCATTTCTTCCGCTTAATGTCAACTAGAATATCGGCTATCCCCGTTTGTTCTCTGATCCACACCGCTCTCTCCCTGTCTCTTAACGTTAGTCCTAAGATTTTTCGTTTCATCGCTCTTTGTGCGGTCCTTAACTTGTTTTCTAGCTTCTTTGTTAACCTACAAGTTTCTGCCCCATATGTTAGCACCGGTATAATGCAATGATTGTACACTTTTCTTTTCAACGACAGTGGTAAGCTCCCAGTCAGGATTTGGTAACCTGCCGTATGCACTCCAACCCAATTTTATTCTTCTGTAAATTTCTTTCTCGTGATCAGGGTCCCCTGTGAGTAATTGACTTAGATAAACGTACTCCTTTACAGACTCTAGAGGCAGACTGGTGATCCTGAATTCTTGTTCCCTTGCCGGGCAATTGAACATTATCTTTGTCTTCTGCATATTCATCTTCAACCCAATTCTTGCACTTTCTCGATTAAGGTCCTCAATCATTTGTTGTAATTCGTCTCCATTGTTGCTGTATAGGACAATGTCATCTGCAAACCGAAGGTTGCTGAGATATTCGCCGTTGATCCTCACTCCTAAGCTTTCCCACTCTAAGGGCTTGAATACTTCTTCTAAGCATGCAGTGAATAGCATTGGAGAGATTGTGTCTCCTTGCCTGACCCATTTCTCGATAGGTAACTTTCTACTTTTCTTGTGGAGAACCAAGGTAGCTGTGGAATCCTTGTAGATGTTTGCTAATATATTCACGTATGCCTCCTGTACTCCTTGATTACGCAATGCCTCTATGACTGCTGGTATCTCTACTGAATCAAATGCCTTTTCATAATCTATGAAAGGCATATAGAGAGGTTGGTTGTACTCCGCAGATTTCTCCATTACCTGATTTATGATTCATAAATCATAAAGATCATGTGCTGTAATAAAATTAGAAAATTTTCAGGCAGACGGTGGAGTGAGCTGACAGTAGGCAAGGGAAATCGTAAATATCTGGGGCAGCCTTCGTCCTGAAATGTATCTCAATTAGGGTGCTGGTGATAAGTATAATTCTGAGTTAACGTGAGCATTTATTCACCCCGAGTAGAGGTCTTGAAACGCAGGTGTAATACCTGTGACGTGAACAACGATGCTTCAACCATTAAATAATGAATTCTGGGTTTTTACGTGCTAAAACCACGATTTCGTTATGAGGAACGTTGTAGTGGGGGACACCAGGTTAATTTTGACCACTAGGGGTTTTTTAACGTGCCCCCAGTGCACCGGACACGGGCGCTCTTGCATTTCGCCCACATCGAAATGCGGCAGCTGAGGTCGGAATTTGATCCCCCAACCTCATGCTTAGCAGCGCAACATATGCTCAAACATGTCAGGCAGGACAAGTGTATGACGAAAGAGCAAGCGTGATTTCTTATTCGCCGGTTCAGGCAAGTTTACACGCCGGTTCAACTTTGCGCACAGAAAGACAGATGATCTAGGCAAGAACAAAACTATGATCGCAGAAATCGTGATATGTACTCGGGCCATGCGGCGGTCGCGACAGCGCCATATGGGTATAATTATAGAGGAATAATGCAGAAATCCATACAAAAATGTGTAATTTAACTGCCTGCACAGCGGCAACAATTATTCTGCCCTTAAAATTAAAGGAGGGCGTTGCTTCGTTTCAAAAAATAAATAAAAGCAGGTAGCTAAAAAGGAAAGAAAAGAACAAACGAAAGCCACAGGTGATGCGGCAAGTTGAACTACCCAATATACGAGTGTGTTTTTGGAAAACGCCGCTTGGGCCGGGCTTTCAATGAGCAAGGTCGGTCAAAATTGGTTATTGATGTCCTCTTAACTTTCGTATTCGCATGATAATTTGGATCATGATGCTAACTGCTAGAATAAACGGCTAAAATTTCTGCGGTTTTAAAAGCTAACGAACAGTCATACGTTTTCATAATTACGAGCTTATGGACCTGAAGGAACAGACCTTTTTACTTGCATAGATTTTTACTGCTTCACTATCTAAAGGACAAACTTCTCTCGGCGGGGTAGTTGAGCGAAGCGGTCAACGACTTCGGACACGTTGATGCTGACATCTCTGTGGGTGTATATAGAAGCGCCAGCCAAACGATTCGTTCCACAGACATTGTTGAGTGCAAGTATTTTTTTTTTGGTAAACTCTTCTCTTAATCTCTCTCCTCCCTTTTTCCTTCCCCCAGTGTGGGGTAGCCAACCGTTCTAAGTCCTGGTTAACCTTCCTGCCTTTCATTAAATCATTTTTTCTCTCTCACTAGTTAAAAAATATTCTCTCCGAGCTGGCAGTGGTCACTGGAAGGGTGACAAGAATCTGCAGCAGTTTGTACACATTTATATAGAACCTACAGTCGCAGTGAGAGGGAGCGTCTATTCCGGTGCTAAAACCTACAAAACTAAATTGATGTCGTTGGCATCCTTGTTTAGGTACCTTGCACAAAAAGTAGGCTGTTCGATTCCAGCGATGCCCGTTGTTTCGTCAGGAAGTATGGAGAAGCAGCCTGCTTTTGCAACTGCGTTCGTAATGTTCATGCCGAAAGATCTTTACGAGCGCGAAAAAGACATTGTACACAGAATCCAGAATGATTCCCCGCTTCGGTGGTAGTTTTGGTCGGCAGTGCATGCTGGCACGACAAAATTTCGGGCAGGGGGGGGGGGGGGGGGGATGGCTGAAGCCCCATCAGCCCCGCCCCCCCTTCTGGCTACGCCACTGACGCCGTGTAATGCATTTTTGAAAAATCAGCACATGAGGACTGAACTGACAAAGCCTCAGTAATAACCTCCATCAAAGGAGAACAAAATTACTTCGCTCGCTCTTTCACTGGTGCTTCAAATGCTGAACGAAGGTGTAGAGGATCTTCCATCGCTTCCCGGAATGATATAGCCTTTGTTCGCGTAATGGGCCATTTGATGCCTCGAACTAAGTTAATACATAGTCAATGAAAATATAATCGCGCAAAGAAAGTGCTAGTCAAGCTGTACAATGACGCCCTCATGGCGGGCTGAAGATGTCGCGTGCACGATGACACAATGCACTGGCTGCGAAAAAAAGTGAGTAAATGAAACGCGTGAAAATAGAAGATCTGTCAGATCATTACCTCTAGTGACATTCTCACTCATCCATTATGACTCCATCCATTCTCACTCTCTCATTATGACTTTTTGGCCTCAGGCTTCACGAGAGAGAAACTTTAGGAACTGGTAGTTGCTCGGTCAGGGGCTGGGATGGGTACAGAACGGTTAAGCTGTACTGGCAACCTGTCGGAGGCATGCGCTCACCAGCCATGTTATGGCAACCTGTCGTGCCATGAAGGTACAAAGTTCATAACCAGCCCCACAAAATTAGAACATGAGGATATGTACGACAAAAAAGCATTATTATTCTAATTTTGGAAATAATCTTTTTTTTTATTTTAACGAAAAAAAGAACTTACCTCTCGAGAGGAGACTAAAACACGCTACAAAAAATTTATTAAGCTTTTCTTATGATAAATTAAGATGTCTTGAGGGGCTAGTTGGTTCACTCTAATGACTGATTGTTGATGCGCAAAATTGAGAAACAGGACACCACACAAAAAGAGATACACGGAAAGAACGAGCGCAGAACTACCAACTGGTCTATTGGAACGTTGGGCGTTACAAAATATAGCATCACAGGACAGACGAATTGCGCAGTTAGGAGAGTACAATTCGAACGATAGATAACCTTCATCCTTCCACACAGAACTTACTAATGCATCTGATTAGTCAAAAAGGACATTTCTGCACTGAACAGTGATATAGATGTGCCACTTACACAAGCGCTACCTCTTCTTTTAACAAAAACGCTTCCAAAATATCTCGGGAACATGCGTTATTGCTGCTTTCTAGTATCTTGGTGGGATGAAATAGCGCCTTGCAGGTGCAGGTAGCACAGTGAGCGGGTATATTGCCCATTTCATTATTTTTGATAACCAGCTGATGTTCCCGTGCACGGTGGTTTACGCAGGGTCCCGTCTGCTCTGCGTAGGATTTTCCACAATCCAGCGGGATCTCATATACCACTCCCACAGCGCAACGTACATAGGGCATGTCATGCACTTTTACACAGCCGCTGGCGCACTCATCGCGTGAAATACAGGAATACAATCGCGCCAGTTATTGCGGGGCTGAAAAAAACCATGCTTATGCCATGGCGGTTCGCAACCTTCTTCAGGTTACAAGTATCCCTGCGTAGATAAGGAACCACTTGCGGTTTCTGCTTTCCACGCGAAACGCCTGGTTCCTTCTGCCGCTGTTTTAGTGGGAGCGCTTTAAACGTCTGCAGGAGGGTCTCTACTACCGCTGCAAGCACCGACTGCAGGAACCAGCTGACTTTAATCTTTCAATATGATCTAGAAAGCTGGCCTGCAGATCGTGAGGACATGATTTCGTAAGGGCCGACTCTAAACAGAAGGAAGCGATTGCCTCTTGACTGTCTTAGAATGGGCGGATGAGATATTAAGCAAACATATTTTACTCTATGTAGATTTTTTAACAGCCGTATTTTCCATGTTAAGCGAATTTTCCGAGATATCTTAGTTGCTTCTCTTTTGTATTTTGCTGTTCGCTCTCGTCTCTAAAACTATTTTAGGAGAAATTTCAGGAGATAGAAATGTTTTACCAGGCGGCTGCCTTACGATATTGAAATTATTTTGAAGGGAAAAGGAATACGATACACAACTTTTTTGCGAGCTTCTGCCAGCATATCAGAAGGAAATAGTATTTCCGTCATCAAATAAATGGAATGTTAACGCTTTCGCGAAAGTATAATCATTCTGCGAAGCAGTGGCAACGTAATAGTTTTCAGGACATTTATACTCTATTCAAGAGGTACCTTTGACCACACTTGTGCATTTCTACCGCATTTGAAGGCAATTCCAACCTTGCAAGCGAGCGCTTTCGATTCGGGGCATGTTGTAATCGGAAGGTATGGGAACAGTAATAAACAATCCTCGGGGCAATGAATGCTTTTTTTGTGTTTGCGGTTACTATAATAACACAACACCACAGAGGAGATAGTGTTCAAAATGACATACAGCTAAAACAAGATTTCTTACCTGCTCTTTTTAGGACGCACAGCTGCTCTTTAGACTGTTATTGATCACAAACAGAGCATGAGGCTCCATAGAACGGATCAGACAGCCTTATTTGCATTCTGATTTTGTGGTAACCTTGGACCGAACTTCAGCTCTTTGTGGCTGCTACTTGGGGAACTCGCAAACTAGCACTTTCCTCGCTCCTCATAGCCCTCTCTTCAAGGCACGAGTGTACGAAGCTGACTCGGCGCTTCTTCATTGAAACGGGAAATACGAGAAGGCTCCCCGATAGGCATCAGAGAGCGTTCCAGTGTTCGTGTGATTGCGCATAAAGTCGGAGGGGCGCAAAGAGGGGCTGAAAGAGGGGCACTCAGTGTTCAAGTGATGGACGCCGCAACCATTCCCCCACACTAGGTGACATACGTGTTCCAAGTGCCTGAAGACTTCGAGTTACACCGTATATATCCGCGTAAAAATGAAGCTGAAGTGTCCGTATTACCTGAAAACATCGTGTTTGCCACGGCTTCTCTTACACGATATTTACTTATTTTCGGGCGTGTATACGAACTGCAAAAAAAATTAAGATCGCCGTGAATATTTATTCATATCTTCATGGCTAACCTGGCATCATATAGATCCCAGCTTATTGACCACACACGCACACACAAAAACAGAAAATAAAACGGGCAAAGTAAACTATTCTGACTTTTCTTAGCTAGACACTTGTTCTTGCTGCTTCCACCGGTGGGCCTCGAAGTTCGGGCACACCACAACAGTTGCCGTATGGGGCAAAATTAATTTTAGTCATTGTCGTACGTGGGCCAATGTTTGCCCACGGCCGCGCAATCATGCGTGTTTTCATTGAGCAGTCGTCGTTGAGCTGCGGACACATTTTTCACTTAAAGAAGTTAAGAGTGCAATTCACTGTCACCTTTACACCAATAGTGGGAACAGCTGTTTCATTGTGCTGACAGCCGTTTACCGAGCTTGCTTATCACCATACGAATGAAATCTTTGCATGAAGCACTGCATGTCTTGGAACACCCACTGCATCACGAGAAATCGTGGGGATATAAAGCAAAATTATCGGCTGCTGGTCAGAACTTGTGGTGAAAATGTGAAAACGGGGGTCCCTTGTAAGTCCGCTATACTCGAATGCCTTCCGGTGGTTTTCACGTAATTCGTTTAATGGAAATCGATACAGCTTGCGGCGAATGGATGAGAAGCGACCAATCCCAACGGAGGGGCGCAAAGAGGAGGGGCGCAAAGAGGGGCTGAAAGAGGGGGCACTCAGTGTTCAAGTGATGGACGCCGCAATCATTCCTCCACACTAGGTGACATACGTGTTCCAAGTGCCTGAAGACTTCGATTTACACCGTACATATCCGCGTAAAAATGAAGCTGAAGTGTCCATATTACCTGAAGGTAATATTGGCGATGGGGCCTCGAGGGAGACGTAGAGTGCAGCCCTTGAAAACTCACCCCTCCATTCCCTTTGGTCTACAAACAATATATTCGCCAGCCACTACGACACGCATGCGTTTTCCCCCTCAGCGGCCTTATGTCGCAAAGAATAGAGGCTATGGGCCTTAGACGAACAGAGAATGAACTTTAGATGTCCAGCCAGGTTACGTGGTCACCCGTACTGCGTTTTCAGATTACCGGCGTTTCAAAATCAGATAGTAGAATTTAGAATTACGAACAAGAAGATTTTGAGGATGGGAGCAATATTTTTCAGACTAATTTTGAAAGATGCTTCATACTGTTTCCTAAGGATGATAAACGTTGTGGAGTGTGTGAAAGCGTGTTTATTCAGTGGGCACTGAAAGATTTTGTAACATCTTTCAGGACGTGTTCTCGGATTGTCGTGGAGGTTTGATATGAGCAGATTTTTCACACCAATGCACATTGTATTCCTGATGCTCTTTCGCATTATGACGTCGGGATAGTCACCCAGTGGTAGCTGTGCTCTGCTCACTGCTTTGGCTGGTGCTGTAGTTTTTTGTGTTCTTTCCAGGCCTCATTTTTTATGCCCACTTCGAAAAATTTCTAACCACAACAAAAAGTCGGCTTTGCAGTTTATTAGAAAAAATGATGCTCCTAATTTATTTGAATGTGTGCTCTAAAGTAAGATAACAGCTATTAAAATAAACAATTCGGATGCTTGTTCACCCCTCCTTTCTTGCACTGTATCCCATGCTGACTGAGTGAAGGAATGGATACTCAAGAGTCTGTACGTCTGTGCTGGTTGGTGTAACGGCGCCGCCGTATTCCCGAACACAATTTGCATTTTACGGGCACATTTTGTCAGCACCGTATCGGCTAAGTTGCCTATGACCGCTAGACTGTTTATGAAGCTGCTGTGGGTGCCCAGTAAGTTCCACCGCCCTCGGGAATGAAAATAACTCTCGTACGCGCCGTGCGGATGTTTCGATTGTGAGGAGCGCGACATATATGGGCAAGATGTGACATGTACGGTGAAGACATGTATGGTGAAGACATATATGGTGGGGACTTATATGGCGAAGGCGCGGAGGAGCCCCTACGTTTTTTCTGAAGGCGGTACGTTAACGTGAACGGTTAAATTTCGAACATAGCACATAACAAGTAAGAGCATTAGCACAGCTTAAATACAAGTAGTACTTAGGATCTGAAAGATTTGACAGCGCTACATGACGCACAACGCAGGCAGGAAAATATACCTGATCTGAGGCTTAGAGCGTCAACGAGGGGGGTTAAACATTGCCGCCGCTCAACTTCACTTCACCGCGCAACCCAGCTGCTGTTTAAAGATAGCACATTTTCTGGGCCCCTCGCTATTTCTGCTCGGTTCTTTGCACGTTATATAGTCGTTATTTATTGATACGCCGGTCACAGCCTTAAGTCGTCTTTTCACTTGATAAGCACGCGCAAAGTAATTAAAATCTTCATATGTAAATACTCACTATACCAAGCTCAAGGCAAGTTCGTTGTTTTCCGAGCACTTATGGGATCGTTTCCTGTACTCTTCAAAATTTCTTGCTTCAGCAGCTGTCCCTGCGGCTATATACACAAGCAAAACTTGTATATCAACGGAATGTACGCGGACCAGGTTTTACAACATGCGTAATTACGGTTATCTCATATGACTTGAGATAAGCAGGATGCTGAATCAATGAAAAACTTCATTTCGAGAGCTTTACTGAGGTACATCGGTGCTTGCCGTGTCGCCAATCGGCTTGGCCGTTTATGGCCTATGCTATCGCGAGAAGCCACGCAGTTTTCAGACGTGTGTCCCTTCTTTTTCGACGTTATTTCCATCCTCCTGGATATTACTAAACTAACAGGGCTAGGCCACAGTGTCGTAATAATCGTAACCTTAACAGCCCTCGTCCCAAATTTGAAGCTGTGGTCATTGAGCATTAGCGTATCGGCTGCCGCCGTTATTCGCAACAAAGCTCCACTTTAACGGATTATTACGCGAAACATGTTGGCTTTAAAACTTAAGTTTTGAAAATGCAACCAAAGAGCTGAAAAAAACAAAGTTAGTAGGTAATTGACAACACGAAATTTCAAGTTATAAGAAAAGAACATGATACATTCAGAAGAAGTTACGGGTTGCTATGTATCCTTGCCGAACAAAAATAAAAATATTCCTGAGCACAGCAGCAATTTAGTCAGTTTACAAAAAAAGTGACCTTTACGTCTCGCTATTATTTAATTAGGATTGCGGAAGACAGTTCACTGCACCAAGCTTATTACGTTTTGCCTGTAAAAAAGGCAGAATATTGCATGGGTCTGTGTCGAGGCACTCATTAAAGTGGGTTTTGCTTACACAATGTAAAATCAACCACCTCAGCCTGGCTTGTGGATAACAATCCTTCCACTCCACTACTCGGTATCAATCGTAAAATTAAAGGATGCGAGACTCTGACACCTCCAGCAATAGTAAAAAGCGACAGGACCATGTGAAAATAACAGTACCACCACTCACCATAATGATGGCCGTAGCGCACCGAAATAAGTTAATCGCGCGCAAGTTAAATGCGACGTGGCAGCTGAATCAGCACCATGATTCTGACCTCATACTTATTGTCTCATCTCGTGAAATTCCGAGAACTAATATCGACGACTGGCTTATGAGTCATGATTGCGAACAATAGTTGCGACTTAGTGTGCGGGATTGGTAAGCCACTAGCACGAATGCCTGTATCGCTGTCAATGCGACTAACTGATCGCAAAAGCGTGCGCGCTCTTTGTGCACCGACGTACGCTTGCTTGCCCAGTGCATATAGGGTAGCTGTAAAAGCAGGAAAGTAAGGAAATTTCGATTTTACTGTACTCACTCAGTCAGGGACTTAGGTGGGAAATATACTGCAGTCAACCTAATGCGCTCTTAAACCCAGTGTAACCAACCACTACCGTACACCTCAGCACCCTGGGGTTAAAGTAAGCATCCGCCATCCCTATGGAAAACCACGTTCAGAGCGTATGGAAGAACAGAGGACATATATATTTTCGGTTTCATGTGGCAGACCGAAAACTTAAAGTGCAGTTATATATATATACATTTTTTTTTTCAGCAGCATGAGCCACAACATCTTAATGGACGTTCCCTACACGCCTCCAGCATTTGATGAAGCGGGCACGGAACGAGGGACTGGTATTGATATGCATATGCGCCTCCCATGGGACTAGACTCTCCCCCTGCATACATGGTGGCTCCCGATGGCCATTTTGTCATTTCCAGTCAGGCCCCTCGTTCGGTCATCGCCAGCATTGTGCCTTTTTGCTTACTCTGTGTGCCATGGGAACACATCGGCAATGGGTCCCGAGGGAACGAAACGCATTGCTAAGGCTAATGCGTTGTATGTCATCCGCTCGGCCTTTGTGTCCTGTGCCGCTGCCGTGTAAGAATGGCAATGTCATATAAGCCCAAGTATAAAATTCGTGCCTAATCCAGCCGCTATCTCGCGCCCACATTGGTTAGTGCGCTCTACTGCTTCAAAGTGGGACGTTATAAGCTTGCTGATAATGCCAATACGTTAGTTTTAAGAAAATGCTTCCCCCTAAGGGTCTGTTGCGAATACTTGAACTAGCTGTATCCTAAGCAGCACAGTTTTCATGTAGTAGTAGTATATTATTGATACGTCGTTTGTACAGCATAACATGCGGAACCTTCTGCACTTTTTTCTGCGGGATACCATGGAAAAAAATAAATATATACTTATTGAGCATGATGTTCAGGCTCAATCAGTGTTCCAGAACTCTTGCCCAGTTCCTGGACCCCCAAATCCTCGGCGACGCATCATTAGTTATCCCATTATGCCACTTTGTGCTCATATCTCACTGACAAAATATGACCCACCAACCACCCCCACCGCGTTCCACAAAAACATAGAGAGCTCCATCGAAAATATACACACCAAATACATTCGTCAATTATCTCATCAGAAATGTGAGGTTCATCGACGATATAATTGTCTCGACAAGAATTTAAACAATTGTTTGAAAGTGTGCCTAAGAAAACATGTGATCGGACTAAGACATGATAAGGTGCCAAGGGTTCCCGAGGTGAAATCATCTTTGAGTTTTTTAAAGTAATAAGAAGCTCAGATTACCGTGCCGATTTCGTGTCGACGCTGCCCATAGGCCCCTGTGATATTTTGACATGGTTAATGCCATCAATGTTGGGCTGTAGCCGCCACAATTTATAATACAAGCAATATAAAAGGTCCACAGCAATACGGAAGCTTCAATGGATCAACATTTGCCGAGCAAGAGAAGGCTTACCATGGGCCCAATGTTTTGATATTTGACAAGGAAACTTCTGCAATCACTGAAGCTTGTAATTTACCGTGTAACACAGGTGCTCATGCATTTTATTGCGATAGCAATTACTCGTATGCGGACACTCCAGGCGCATTTCTGCCGTTATCGTCGCCATGAGGTTCCGTATAAAGTCCACGGGCGATAAAATCGTCGCCGCGATTTTATCGCCCGCCCACGCTGCTGTATATTGAAAGCCATCTGCGGCGGGGGCAGAGTCCACCCTCCCTTTGTTTTCGTGGCTAAAATCGCGTTGATGCGAGCGCCGGCACGAAGCTCAATTCGCTGCTGCTGCTGCCGCGCTGACACACTCAAGCGTTTTGACAGCGAGTTTCCGCGGTCATCGAGTGAGCTGCGTTCATGTTTGCTTGTGCGCGCGTGACACCATGCTTGTTAATTGTTATTTTTTAAGAACACCCAGAAATTATCAAGCCTAAGGGTCATTAGTTTATTCGAAAGCGAATCTCTGTTTGCTGGTTTCTCCTGATTTGGCATCTCTTATATGTATATATGAACACGCATCAGCCTTCGACTCAGCGATGTCACAAGGGCAAAGGTCAATGTACGATGCTTGCTGCGCGGCACTGTCTCTACGTGCGTGTTTTCCGTTGTTCTGCGCTGCAAGCTATTCATAATGAACCAGCTAGCCCAAAAACTGATATGTGATAAGATTGAAGCGATGTTTGGCCAAAGATATCCTGCTCGGGATACATGGCTTGAATATATATCTTGCATGCCTGTGCCTAACACGGCCGCGTTTCCTTCAAGCCACTGCAAACAGAAACGGAAGCTAGGAAAGAGGAAGGTGTATGGGGCAGCACCAACCGCTCCCGTGAGGTCCAGAGTCGTCAGTGCTAGATTACCGCGCAGCCAGAAAGAAAACGTCCTAATTGAGTACCCGAAATCAGCCGAGAGAACTCAGGTAAGCCTGAGTATTATATATATATATATATATATATATATATATATATATATATATATGCTACTGGAGTAGTTCATCGGATCTAGTGATAAATTAACGTAAGTGGAGATGCACGTAGGCAAGCAAGAACTAACCTCGAATTTTATAGCGGTTACGTGAAATTTAATGTTAGTGATTGCTTTTCCACTTGTGCCGGCACTTCCTTCAATATATATATATATATATATATATATATATATATACATCATACGTCGTTGCAGTATTTCGATGAAGGCGAAATGCAAAAATGCCCGCGTGCTTGCGTTGAAGTGCACGTTAAAAATCCCAGGTCGTTAAAGTTAATCCAGAGCCCTCCACTACGGCATGTCTCATCATCAGAACTTGTTTTGGCCCCGTAAAACCCCAGAAATAAGAAGCGGAGATGCTGTGCCCATGAACCTTTCATTGTCAAATCCAACCGATTCCACTGTTAAGCGTATTATTGCATTTATCGTTACCTTATTGCTTGTTGTTCTAGTATACATACTTTTTTGATATTTATTGTCCACCGAATCGCCTCAGAATTTACTCGCTTTAATATATGCACCAATATTATACATTTGCTAAATTTATTGACTTTACACATATATAAAATCTGCCCGACTCTTGGCTGATCCCCGTGAGTGGTATGCGCCAAAGACGATAAGGTCATCATCATCATCAACCTTTCATCCCCAATCTTGCCTATCAATCAATCAATCAATCAATCAATCAATCAATCAATCAATTTATTTGGCATTCATTACAGCATCTGCACATAACAAATGCGAAGACAAGAACAAAAAGCTGCTAAGTAGCAGCTTGACAAGGTTCTTGCCCCTATCCTTGGCAGCCAAAAACAGAAACACATATAAATACATCACATAAGTAGACAAGTTTTCGTTTGCATGTATACCAATTTGGTATAACTAAAGTAAATACAAGACCAGAATATTAGAGTGCAAAGAAAAAATATACATAAAACAATTATGTCAGTTACGAAATACGCACATAGTGGTAACAAAAGGCATTGCCTCGCAACAAAATAGAAACAACGTGATAATTTTGCACGAAGAAAGCAGCAAAAATACAAAATTTACTATAATAAAAAATACATCAACTCTTTTTATAATTAAGTGCAGGTTTGATATCCATTACAAGGATTGTCGTATACGTAGTGAAGGGTGATTTTATTATATGCAAACCTCATAACTACGCAAGATTACAAAAATGTAAAGAAGAAAACTCAAAAGGTTCAAAAACAAGCACACCACAGGCAATCAGTCATGCTACCAAAAACACATGTTATTGTTTCGAAAGCAGGTGTTCCATAACATATTGCATTATTGCACTCCTTGAAGTTTTTTCTATGTCAATGCCATTTGTTTGAATTTTATTGAGCAAGCTTGGTACGCAATGTGATAATCTACTGAACCCATATGTGGTACGTGAAAAAGGCAACAGCCATTTTGCTTTTTCTCTAATGTTGTACGAGATAACTATGGGCGCAGTAAGATTACATAACTGCAAAAATGTACGATTGTTACATCGGAAATATTTTTGGCATTTTAGGGCAAGGTTAAGATTATAAAAATGTTTCAAGGGGCAAATTTTAAGGGTGGTAAACAGCTCTCGAGTATGGGCATCATACTGGACATTTGCTATATGGCGACTGAAGTTGACTGTGCTCTTCAGCACAGTCAACTTCTGTAGATTGGCTTTTGTAGTATTACCCCATACTAAGTGACAATAGATTAGGTGAGGGGAAAATAGGGTATTATAAATCATTTGTTTTACGTTGCGCGGTAAAATAGATCGTAGTCTACAGAGCACTGCACAAGCTTTAGCTAAACGTGTAGCGATTAGGTCAACGTGATCATTCCACGTCAGATGATCACTAAAAACAACTCCCAAGGTTTTAACATTTGACGCGAGTTCTATACTGTCAGTTCCAAGCTGTATTCTGAACTCTTCATTGATATGCTGTTGTGGCGGGGTGAAAAGGATAGCTTTAGTTATTGTAGTATTCAGTTTTAGCGAGTTAACTATGCTCCATTCAGCTAATTGTTTTAGGGATGTATTGCAAATGACTGAGAGATTGCTTATATCGCGTGATCTGAAAAAAAAATGCTTGTGTCATCTGCGTAAACTATGAAGTGGGCATCTTTAGAAATATTTATTATATCATTGATGTAGATATTGAACAGTATTGGCCCTAGTATGCTACCTTGTGGTACTCCCTGAGCTATTTCTCTTTCATCAGATTGTTCTGACGTGATGGCAACGCATTGTTTTCTGGGCTTTAGGTACGAAATTAATAAATCAAGAGGCGCACCTCGAAATCCGTAATGTTCTAGTTTTGTAAATAAATTTCGGTGATTAAGTCTATCGAACGCTTTAGAATAGTCAATAAAGACACCTAATATAAATTCCTTGTTTTCAAAACTGTTCAAGATTAGCTCCTTTTGTGCTAGTAAAGCCAACTCCGTTGACACTCCTTCACGGAAGCCTAACTGTTGCGTCATTATGATTGAGTGTTCATCACAGAAAGACGTTATTCTTTTGCAAATAATTTTTTCCAATCCTTTTGATATGACGGGTAGGACAGACACTGGCCGATATTTGGAGAACACATTTTTATCACCAGCTTTGAATATGACCCTAACTTTCGCACGCTGCATTTCTTGAGGGAAGATTCCAGTGGATATTGAAAGGTTAAAAATGTGGGTAAGTGCAGGTGATAAGGTGTCAAGCACAAACTTTATTGGCCTTATCTCTAACCCGTTTATGTCACGTGCTTTGCTATTTTTCAAGGACATAAAAGTAGAAAAGACTTCATCTGAAGTTGTTGGCGCAAAGAAAACTGTATGTGCATTGCGCGGACCTAGATATGCAGTTACGGCCACATTGTGATCGCTTTTTTCCAAACTAGTAAAATAATGGTTAAATTTATTTGCAAGTTCTGCGCCTTTTATAGTCCCGTTATTTTGAATTAGCTCGAGCTCAGCAGTCTGGGAATTATTGCGATGCAATAATTTGTTAATTTCGCGCCATAGCCTGTCACTCCGATTTCACATTTGACTGAAAAGGTTTTCAAAACAATGTTTTTTAGCATTTCTCAAAAACTTTGTTACCTGGTTGCGGTATTTCTTAAACATTGTAAAATCAGTTGGATCCCTTGTTTTTACAAACTTATTGTATAATGAATTCTTTTTGCTTATCATGACAACGCATTCATTAGTAAGCCATGGTAAACGAATCTTAGAACATTGTTAATGGTTTTAAACTTAAAACACTTCTCATATACATTTTGCAAGATGCGCAGAAACGTGTTATATGCTCTGTCAGGGTGGGCGCATTGAAACACAGGTGCCCAATCTACGTTTGAGATTTCATTACGGAACGTGCTTAGTGTTTTGCAGTTTATTTCTTGGACAAGAAATGTCTCGGCGTGACGAGCACCCTTAGAATCTGCACGGAACCGACAGAACATATAAATAGGTAAATGATCTCCCATATCAGCCACAATGGTACCCGATCTTGTGTCTACGTTAGTACAGTTTGTTATAAAAAGGTCAAGAAGACTATCGGAAGTGTTGCTAAGGCGCGTGGGGGTTGTTATCACATTTCTACAATAAAATGATTCAAGAAGTAGTTGCAGATCACGCGCGTATTTAGTATTTTGCAAAAGGTTAACGTTGAAATCCCCACCGATCGCGAGATATAGGTCATTTATGCAGACGAAACTTAGCAGTCTGTCAAGGAAAGAAAAGCATGCGTCCATATTCCCATTTGGCGGGCGGTACATCACAACGAAAACATATTTTTTGCATTGCACGCTTAAGACTTCATAGTCTGGCGTTATAAGGGAGAATTCTGGTAGCATCGTGCATGACAATTCATTCGAGACCAACTGCAACACGCCCCCACCGCGACGTGTAGCCCTGTTTAAAAATAAAGTTTGATAACCGGGCACACGAAGTACCTCGTCATCATATTTGTACCAAGTTTCTGATAACATTATTACATCAAATTTATACAAGCATCATGCGAATTCACAAAAAAAACATATGGGTAGGCTAGTTGGTTCACTATGAATAATTTTCAGCGCAAAACAACGGAAAACTCCCACGTAAAGGCAGTGCCATGAACCAAGCATCGTACATCAGCCTTCGTCCTGTTGACATCACTGCGTCGACGTCTGACACTGAGAATCCACCTATTGTGCGATTTGTATTTCGGTATAACTTGTGAATGGTGGGATACATAAACATGAATATTGCATTAGATAGCACGTTACACAGGATGGAAAGAAATACGATCGTACACATCGCATTTGGCACGTCTGCGATGTTACTGATAGTGTTTTTTTATGATATGAAATATTTTTCATGTTTTGTTGGGGCCTTAATGTGATAAGATTGAAGCGATGTTTGGCCAAAGATACCCTGCTTGGGTATCCATAGCCTGAATATCTGTCTCACATACCTGTGCCTAACACGGCCGCGTTTCCTGCAGCCACATTAGACAGGAACGGCAGCAAGGAAAGAGGAAGGTATATCGGGCAGGGCAAACCGCTTCCGTGAGACTGAGAGTCATCAGAGCTAGGTTACTTCGGAAACAGGAAGAAAACGTCCGCATTGATTACCCGAAATCGCCCGAGACAGCTCAGGTAAGCAAACACATATGAGAACAAGATGCACAAACACGCAGATAATGACGCCCGTACGCAATTCCGCTCCCTGCGCGCACGACACGAAACTGGTGTTCCCGAAATGAGCTCCGTTTCTCCACAAAAGCGAACTTGTCCTGGAGCCGAGAGGGACGGGCGCGGAGTACCCGGGGAAGTATTCCTCGATTCGACAGAGATCGTGACGATCCCGTTGCGGTGCGGCAGAAAATGATGGACGCACACAAACACAACGCACGAGGTTCACTCGAGCGACGTCGAACGACATCTATCCGTATATAAACACGCGTTCCCTCGCGGGGGTGTACAAGTCGTACGATGATGATCGCGCCATTGCGCATCTGTATTGACACGACGTGTATGGCGTTTGTAAGACGAGGACCAGGCAGCCTCTCCCCATGCGGCCTGTCGTACATAGCAGGCACGAGAAGTGCTAGAGAATGACGACCCCCTCATGATGACCCTCTAAGAGCGGTCGCCCTTTGTTTGCCGCCCGCAGAGAAGACGAGACAGCTGATCTCAGCGATGTGCATGCAGAGCGCACATTGAAAGCGACTCGGGAGACGGCAGACGGCTGGCGCCGCTGTTGCTAAGACAGTGTGGAGACAAATGACGGCCTTGCGAACGCGCCTGAAGGAAGGAGTGGGCCCGGTTGACATGCGACGAGCAAAATAAACTGCGCCTATGTTGAAAGAGCTTCAAAAGACGCCAAAAAGAAGAAACCCTGACCTATAGTGCGAGGTATTGTGTTCGTCGAGTTTGGCCGTCTCGGCGCCTCATTTTGTACTGTGAAAGGCTGCCAGTAAACGTGGAAGTAGTGTCACAGCGGACGGAAAGAAGGCGTTGGCACTAGTGCGTCGTTTTGTCGTGTTTAGCAGTGAAAAATAGGAAGAAAAGGGCTTTATTTAGAACGCCAGAACTACCTTAGCAATCAGAGACGCCCTGAGTGTGACGTAAAACTCTGTTGATTCTGTTGTTCTAACGTTGTTCTAAGTAAAATATAGTATAGGAGCATTGTTTTCCTACTTCAGTGATGCAGGTAATAAATTGACATCAGAAAAGAATTTTTCCCGTACGCAAAATTTTAAGATTTCGTTGAAATGGGCAAATTACCAATTTCTTGCATTACAAATGACCAATTTCTTGCAGAGTAATTGAACAATGTGAGTCCAGACCTACATGGTACCGTGCCGGTATTCTTGGGAACATTGAGACCTGTACATTCTAGTCAGCTTAAGCTTAGCAAAATAGCCAGACAGATAAGAACGTGGCACTTACGAATATCTGCCATATACATTGGTCTAATATGTGAATCAACAAGTACAAGCGGCCTGTATTGTGTGTTTTGCAATTGTACGTGGAGCTCCCGCTCGTTATGTAGTGCTGTAGATGCTCGCGCTCTTGTTTTTCCTGGGCGACTTGATGGGACACATAGAATAAAAGAAGACTAAGAGGAGTATTCGTAGAGTATTTTACCTATTAAAAATCGCCGCCCAAGCACTCCGTTCAGATAGTTAACCAGTGAAGCTAAAACGTGCGGCCCCGGTGTTTATGACTAGGTTCATCCCTACGGTACATTAAAGTATTTCTCAATTATTGGTTACGTCTTTGTGTTTCTTAATGAAGTTACGCGCACGTTCGGCTGCAAGAGAGAGAACGACGTCACTGACGGTATGCCCACAGTCCTCCGTAGTCGCGTTCCCGCTTGCGATTCTTCAAAATTAAATTGCTTCAAAATTAAATCTGTCCGTCACATAAGACACTGAATGGCTTAAAGCCCCTTAAAGCAATTGCTCATACCTCCGTAAACGCGGCCTTCCCATTACGACGGCAAAAGAGAAGTGAAATTCTGCGCTGGAATGATGAGCGGCCACGGCGCCAGCTGTGGAAGAAGACGGCGACGATGAACGCGGGTGCAGTGGCACGAGCGCGTTCGCGCGGTTGCGCATAGGGGCGACAACGAGCCAGCTGTGGAAGAAGACGACGACGCTCGAGCCATTTCTGATGATGATAGTTTCTGCCTACGGGCGACGGACGAACAACTGGGCAAGCCATATACAGCTTCGCTGCAATATTACAAGTGAGGTCGATAAAGGAGAGCACGCAAGCCAGCAGTGTTCTTAACAAGATACTAAAGAGGATTGATAATTTATGCTTGATTGGTAAAATACAGATATGCAACAACATAAACGTAGTTATTTCTGGAAGATTACTTTGCAGAACCTCGAAATTACGCGAGAACAAAACACTAGGTTGAAGTTCCAGCACTAGTTCATAGGGACTTAATGACATTTGGATGGTGCCTTCTTGGGACAACGGATACAATTCATTGTAAAGGAACCAAAGGCTCAAGAACATGAGCTTGTGAGTTCTGACAACTTTCTCTTAGCGAAATTGGCACAAACTTGCAACATATTTATTATCCTTGACATCATATTAGCGTGCAACCACCACGGTTCAGGCACAAAATTGAAAATTTATCGATAACAATTTTATTGGTGCTCATCAATGCCGCCTTCAAGTGCAGTTGCATAGCTCTTCTGGCATTTAAGGTAAATAAACATTCATCTGGCTCACAATCATCTGTTTCGTAGCCACGGGGGTGGGTGCTTGCAGTCTTCAAGAGCGAGCTGCAGCATTTCACATGTGAAGAGACTTCGTGTAGCATGAAATTATGTGGACAAACGTTTCAAGTTGGCGTCTTATTCAGGCCAAGCCAGCAGTAACAAAAACCTTTCCCAAAGTGTCGCGAATGCAAAAGATAATGAAGCAAAACAAATTAAGCGCCATGAGCCCAAACACCTGCTGGATATGACTCCGAATTCGGAGGCATATGAAGTTTTTCATCTCAAGCTGAACTACTACAACTTGCATCTTAGCGCATGTCAAGAACATATAGTATGTAGTCATATGTAATCAGGTAATGCAGGGCCGAAGGGTTAGGATTAATCTCTCCTCTATCTATATTATTTTTGTATGTATCGGATGGTTTGACACAACACCACTCATGATGTAATAATCCCACTCTGCCGCCGCCGTACCGGAGTACTCACTTATTCGTTCCGCATTGGAATGGGTGACACATCCTAGTGTGATCCTTGCGGGAACGAAGAGACTATAGAGCACCACCTTGGCCTTTGTTCCCCTTACGATACCCAGTGCCACCCTCTCCGGACAGCAATAAACAGTATGCACTCAAGAACATTTTCACAAGCCAAGATTGTTGAATCAGGGTCGTGCGCAGCGTTGGCGCAGGCAGCAACATGGTGTTTTTTACAATACCTCAATTTGACAGGTTTTTGCGACTGCTTACAGACTTGGTGTGCACCTTCACATTGGCGCGCACCTTGTGCTGCCTATCTTCCCTTTCGTCTTTTTTCCCCTTTATCCCCTCTGTCCCACTGCTCGGTAGGTAACCGGATGTGCGTCTGGTTGACCTCTCTGCCTTTCACTGATGACGATGAAAGGGGTCTTTTGTGGGGCAAGGACGCAGTATGGCCGAAACGCGCCAGGTCAGTGTTAATGAGTTGGCAATGGAATTATGGATTCTGAGAGGTAGATGTGACAGCTCTGTAAGTGAGCCCGAGAACAGTCGCTGTAAGTGCGTAAAATATACATGTATTAGGAATATGGCATTGACTACTGAGAAATACTATGAACAAGGAAGGTGCATTGCAAAAAGACATGATATACTAAAACATGTCAGTGGTAAAAATTTGCAAGATTCACTACTGCGTTAACAGAGCCTTCGATGCGCAACGGGCTCCAGGCATGTGCTATGCAAAACACTACAATCGCAGCAGCAGCATCACATGGCGAGAGGACGTGCTATGAATTTCTTGACTGATGTCCTATTCTATTGACACACGAAAGGGCAGATGTATGGCACACAATTTTCTGCTTACTGGTAATGAACTTCCGGCCTGTGGTAGATGTTAGAGACTGACCATGCTCCACATCCTGCTGGAGTGTCAGAAAGAAGAAGCTGAGAGAAAAAAAATTGACCGACGATTACGATACTCTATGATGCGAAATTTAAGCGCAGCTGCATACGTGCTTTGATTTCACGATGTATTGGTGGGCGCGGACAATCTGTCTCATGCGGCACGTTGCAAACGGAGCGCAATGTGGCGCAATGGCCTCGCTAATCGGGAGATCGCGAAAGGAAGAGCGTGGGTGACGCGTGGGCGCGATTCACATCAGCCGGCGCAGACAACCTCCGCTCATGCAGCGCTTTGTTTTTATGGCTCTGGCGCCAACTCGTAGCCATCGCCGCAAAGCCCCTCTCACGCTTTAGGGAATGTACACGCTCGAGCCGCCCATCGCCGCAAGCCGCATCGCATGCTGGCGGTTCAGTGGCGGCGGGCGGTTAGAGAAACCGGGCACAAAATTCGATTCACGCTGGAACCGGCGCGAGCGGTGCCGTACGCATGCGCCCTCTGGCTGGCAAAACAGATAACCAGCGACTGGCAACATGCAACAGCGCGGTCGCAGCGTTTGTGCGCTGGCGACCAGCAAAATTTTGGCCCGAGCCAGGATTTTGTTATTACGTTTGTTTTCTTATTAGGTAATTTTCTGATTAGTGAGCTCGAGCGGTTCGCATGTGCCGGCATCCGCACTCCGATTTGGGGACGCGACGTATGTTAAGAGCCGGCAAACGTGAGGCGGGGCAAAGATGTTCTAAGTCAGCAACTATCGTCAACAGCAGACGACACTGGCATATTTTTGTCGGCGTGGGTTCAAGCTTCCGCGTCACGGCGAAAACGCAAAACTCTTGCACTGTCATACTCTGTTGACTGCATGTGTTGCGTTGGCGCGCTGAGCCACCTCTCGAACACTATGCAGTGATCTTACCTGCGCCTTTCTTTTTTCGTTTTCCTTTCTTTTTTTTTAATCATTGCTACCGCATACTGTTGTAACAACATACATCGCTATGTACTCGGTTGTGTGCGGCGTGACGGCGCATTTTTTGTAGATGTGCTAGCGAAAGCTTGCAAGACCGCGCGTGCATTTTTAAGCCAATGAACAAGGGATATGTCGCAGCAACAGCGTAGCACGCTGAAGCGCCGCAGCGTTATACAGGGTGTTCATTTATAAGTTTTAAAATTTTTTTAGAAATCCTCTGTGGCAAGGTAGCATAATTCTTATCGTTGAGCTGGGTTATTCGATGAGGCGGACATTAGTAACACGAGAAATCCCATATTGAACTAATAAAAAATGACTAATCAACTTCTTAGTTAATTACTTTACGGCACATATTGTGATTTACGAATTGGAGCCGGTCAGCTTGTCAGGCGTATCCACTTGGGATGAATTTCCAGAATGACGCCAGTTTGGAGATATGTGCCATCAAACTCGCCCTAAAAATGCACTGCTGTTCCACTTACTTTTTTACCAAAATGCTGTTTTATACATTGAAGCACGAAAGTAACTGGAACGCCCATGTATTTCGTCCCACACTTTGGAAAATAATATCTCAAAGCTGGCGTCACCCTGGAAATTCATTTCAAGTGGATGCGTCTTGCAAACTCACCGGCTATAATTCCTAAATTGCAATATGTGTCGTAAAGTAATTAACTAAGAAGTTGATTAGTCATTTTTGTTACTTGAATATGTGTTTAGATTTTTTGTGCTACTAATGTCCACCTCATCGAATAACCCAGCTCAACAATAAAAATTAAGCTACCTGCCGCAGGCGATTTTTAAAAATTCCGTAAAGCTTTAAAATGAACGCCCTGTATATTAACATACTCTTATACAGATTGTTCTATTATTGCGGAATACAGCTGTGTAGATCGACAAGTCACTTCTCTTCATCACCGAGCACACGAGTGAATATTCAACTGCGGCTTGTTGATTTACTTACTCACATTTTTTTTTGTAGATGCCAAGTTATAAGTGAGCGTACAATTGATTACATGATGGAATATGACAGTGTCACACAGCACTCGTGTTTGTTCATTCTGTGTTATGTCGTTGTTCCATTGATGATAAAAGCCGGCGAAGCAGTGCCCCCGGGCCCGACCAGAATACTTACAAACTCTTAGCTAACCTCGAAGATCAGGCCCTAGAGACACTTCTAGACCCCTTCAATGACTTTTGGACATCACGCAAGCTATCGCAAGAATGAAAAACAGCTGAAGTACGCTTTATCCCCAAACCGGGAAAGTCCCCGCACATTGACAACCTGTGGCTGATATCCCTCACATCATGCATAAGCATAATCATGAAAAGGATAGTACTCAAATGCCTCCAACAACACCTGGACGAAACCCAGCAAATGTCAGACCCCATGTTTGGCTTTATACGACATCTTGAGACCCAGGACGTGCTAATGCAATTGAAGAAGGAGATCGTCATCCCTGCCACACACCACGGGCCATTCTCGCGCTAGACCTGAAGGGGGCATTTGACAACGTGGCACACGAGGCGATCCTTCGGAATCTCTACAACACAGGCTCAACAACACAGTGGCTTGTTTAAGCCACTGAAAAGTAAGGATGGATGTTCAGCCTTGCTGGTGTGGCATTTCATAGGTTGTAACCCACCATATTTTTAACCAAGCAATAAGGAAATTATATGGTCATGCCGTACCATCAGTACAACTAAAGTGTTGCTTCCCCAAGGAGTCTCACTGCCACCTTCCCCATTTTGTAAACACTTTGTAAATGCAAACTAGCACATGGTATGTAGTCACATTATATGCTGTCTGTATGCTTGGTGAAGTGCACCAAGCATTTTCTCACCCTTAAAACCTGAGCTAATGCTGTCTTTTTTTAATAATAATTATGCAATAACCTTACTCAATACATTGCTGTGAGAACAATAGTTGGCTTAACAGTAGCACTGCACACATACCCTCATACCACATTGCAGACATACTCTATAGAGGCTGTCCACAATCAGCGTAACTGAAAGACAGCTGAACAGGGTGCGAGTTCATGTGCATCAAATGAGAGGTTATATATCTGTCTGTGATATAATTATCAATTCAGAATACATATGGCAGAAGAACAATACACAAGACAACACAATCAAGTTCCCTGTGAGATGCTGCTTTTTGCTACTTTTACATGCAGCAAAAAGAGACTTCATTAAGCACCACTATGGCTTGCGTGCCTCTTTGTGCATTGTACAAGTAAAGGTGGGCGAATGTAAACGTTTTCAAATAAGAATTGAATAAAATATTATTTATCAAATATTCAATAGTCATACGACGACACACGTACCTGTAGTAACAATATTTATTTTCATATAAAAAAATTAGGTACCACACATTAACTAGTGCAAAAAAAGAGCTAAATATTGGGCACAAAGGATTAGTTTTAAATGCAAGACTACTAATTGTTACGTAAAAAAATCGACATAAACAGTCTATCAACAACTTTAGAGCCCGGCTGCAAAGAAGCTTTTCAAGAAAGAATGGCCTCTGAATGGCTAGCTTTCGAAAACGTGCAATATATTGTTCCCAAGAAAATATCAAAGTTGTAGAAAAAAAGAAGGAATAGCCGATGAAGGACCTACATGTCGTAGACATGTAAAACTACTCGTTGCAAGGAAAACAGCACAGACTTGTAGCATAAAAGATCAGTCTGCTAGATCAAGAAATGTGTGGTCACCTTTCGCGTGAAAAAAAGCCTATGGGAAAGTTTTGTTGCCAATATGACTGAAAGATACTTTCGTCAACGTGCTTGCCTTTGGGAGGCTACATACACTTGAAGTTCAGTTAATCTAATGACACGAGAGCCTCCTCTGATTAGGAAAAAATAATAGAATGTCAAGGTACCCTTTTCCATATTATGCAAGTACTCATGAAAGACAAGACTGCAAGAAACAGCATAAAACTAATGCAAAATCTATAACTGATTATGTCAATGAGATTTCCATTTCATGCAGAAGTATTTCACAGGGCAGATAGGATGTGACATCTGTGATTCAGAGATACGTCATTGTATTGGGGCACAAGTATTGTACAACTGATAATTTTGGGAATAAAGAAATAAGAAGCATTGATTCCCGGTATGTCACCATGCCACTTGTATCTTAAAAAGGACTATCACTTATATGTCAAGCTTGCACCATTATGTTTATGTTACCATACATGTGCACCCCATCTGTAATGAACCGTTGCTTTATGACCACTGTCATGTCATTCCCGTACATTAATTGTGGTTTTGCACAATACACCTAGAAAACTTTTGAGCGGCATTGCGGTATTTTTTTCTTGTGTGTGCACACTGGCTTAATTTCTGTCACAACACCCACTTCGCATCCATGATAAATGCTGCAGTCAAGCAAAATAGAGTTTCAGACTAAGGTACCTAAACAGCTTTCATTCCAGAAAACCCCAAACAAGGTTTGGATTCTTGAGGACACAAGTTACTTGCGTCCTTTGATCTAAGGCTGTTTTCTGCATGCAATGAATGTTAGGATTTCTGCTGTGCAAATCAATGTTAACCTGATAAAAGGGATGGCGAGCCAAAACTTGCATTCGTGATACTAGTTACTACTGGGGCCAGATTAACCTATGGGCTAAGGGGGCTGCAGCTCCAGGCTAGGGGGCCCTGTGAGAAAGATGTTTCCTTGAATTAAACTTTATTTCTTGCGTACAGTACAGAGTAAAACATAATGTGAACAAATACATTGGGATCCCTAGCTCAAGGCCAGTTGCAATCCATAAAAAATGTAGAGGAAGCAAAGCAATTAATTTAACACAGACACATGTACTTAAACTCTGCAACAATATCCACTTTACATTAGAAGAAGTAGACAATACAATACAAAGAATCTTCAAAATGCAAACGGTATTATTGAACATCTACAAGTAAAGGAAAATGCACCAGAAAAAAAGAGAAAGGAAGCGGTGAATGTATTAATAAACATACGAAAGAATATTACGAAAATGCAGTTTTAATTATCTCTGAAAATTAGCTGCATTTCTAACTTACGTGGGCTGAACGTTCCTCTCAACTACTCCAACACTTCAAATTCTCCATTTACCACACACATTACAAGCCTTTGGAACCAGAAAATCTTGTTTTAGTGCACTGCGTGTACAGCGTCCTGATTCGGTAAAGTTGGTAGCAGATAGTGGGTAATCAGTAACGATGCTACTATTAACCATTACAAGAGTTTAAAAATTTAGTAATGAAGTAAACGGTAAAATGTGTACGTGTTGAAAAAGCGGTGTCGTGTTAGCATTGTATTGTGAGGAAGTCATAAAGTGGACAGCCCTCTTTTGAAGTTTTATAAATGGCTGAATGTATGAATAGCCCAGAGATGTAACACAGTACCACAGATGGCTGTGAAACAAGCTGAAATAAATTTCTCGAAGGGTTTCTGTATCAAAACAATTTCGGCTCTTGAGCAGAATATAACTTGCCGAGATTTTTGCAAAGCTTGTGAATGTGAGGTTTACATAGAAACAACTCATCTAATTTGTACAACCCCTTGATAGGCCCCTCAGAAATTTAAGAGGACCGTTTGCCAGGGCCCTGTGGAAAATTTTAGTTATACTATAAAAGTTGTAAAGTGTCTTCCAAGGAGTATTCTACCACAAGGATTCCTTAAAACGGCATAGTACCCGCCGAAATAGAAGCAAAGAATCTGTAGTACAAGAACGTGACCTGCTCTTCGTGCACACAGGCATTCTTTCTTTGCCCAATCAGCAACGCAAAGGACCTTTCTCTTTTGCCTACTCCCATATAAGAAATGAGGGTTCACCTCCTTCTCTCTTTTTTTTTGCAAAACACCTAATGCACCTTTCTTCATTTTTTTTATTTAGATCACGACAACGGCATAATACATCCATGTTACATTTGCAAGTCGAACTGCAATGAGTTTGTTGGCATGATGGCAGATAATTAATGTAAGGAGATGGATCGTTGCGAAGGTGCATGAAGCTAAACATTGTTCCCTCGTCAATTCCACGCCTTACGTCTCTCATGTTGCCTAGCTTTCTGTTGTCCTTTGGTGCAGGCTACATGGTGACGTTCACAAAAGATCTACAGATGTTAGGGCCTTCTCGCATGCCCGTCTTGTACGATGAATTACTGTGGCGGTTACCACTGGTAACATCAGTAGCCACCCTAACCGTGATTACGCAGCAATTAACATGGCACCGCCCATGCAGCCCAGACCACCCGCTTCAATATCAATTTGCCTTTTTACTAGCTGTACGCCCTGACAGCAATAAATAAACGGTAAAATCCATCACTGCGTAGTCTCATCTCATGCTGAGGACAAAGCATTAGGTATTTCTTGTTGTTCTTATTGAAATCAGCTGTATGTTTTGACACTGCTAGGACTACACAGGCAGTAAAAGTGGTTCGGTTTCTATTTAGCAGGTGGCACCACAGCAGTAGCAATGGTGATGCATTGACGATGCAGAACGCTACGAAGGCGTCATTGTTCACGGCATCATTAATTCCTACTCTGCTCTAGTACGGTACGTGATGACAGTGGTGAGCAAACGTCAAATACACACTGAGCAGATGGCGCAGTGCATGTGACCATTTATCAGGGTGTTCACTTTTACTAAAACTGGCTCAGGAGGCTGTATTGAACTGCTCAGATAGCGTGTCGATGAAGCGAAGTCCAACTGTAGCATTCATGGAAACGCAGCTTTTAGTTACAACGTAGGAACATTTATTGCGTCACTGCTAAAACAGTGGTTGATGTATCGAAAGGATGGCAAGCAGACGCTGAGCAGCTGATGCAGCATGGATGAACACATATTGAGGGGAATTCAGCCTTCCTATTGGCTAAGAGCCGTGCCGCTGCCTCAGTGCTGCAAGGAGCTACTGAGATGGAGTATAACTGGCAAAGCACATTGTTCACCATGAAAGGTTGAGCAGTGGCAGAGAAGGTGCGTTGCAGTATCGTCACATCCGCAAAAACTAGCATGCGGCACATTTGCATTGTTTACATTACAGCACATGACACCTAGCACAAAATTAATAATTGCAATACGTGGAGCAGTGATATAACTTTTATGCTGTTCCCTAGCCTCCCCTCTTCGTAAAGAGTAAAATGTGCAGTGACAACACTGGAAACAAACACGTGTACAAAGCAAGGAAAGCTGGTTTGATACAAAACCCACACTGAGATGCAAAGAGCACAAACGACCAGCAGTGCTTCTGCACTGTTTAATTCGGAGCACATGCATAAAAAGCACCCTAAAGAGCTTGTAGTGTGCGTCCAACTCAACAGCTGCTTAGCTTCAAGAAAGTTCGGCCAAGGAGAAGGACGTTTCATTATTTTTCAATGTATGTGTACAAGTACGGTTTGTTTCCGCCTCCTTGAGTTTTGGTTTTGGCATCCTTGAATTTTGGGTCTAATGTTCTGTACAAACCGTTCTGTATACACGGTTCACTTCAGAGCATATGCATATCGCATAAAACGAATACTTATACGCCTAGCACCACTGCGACACATTGCACGTATACATAACAGCACCTTTCACCTCGTACAGTAAGAACCTCAGCACTCAAACGCTCTGTACGTGTTCGCGGTCACCAAGGCGCATCGCAGCCCCCAAAACAGCTCACACGAACCAAGGCACAAACAGCACATTACGAATGGCTGCGATGACGCGACAATAAAGCTAATCGCTACAGGTCATATGGTCGCTTCTTAAACACAAACCAGCACTGCACAATGCACATGCACGTATGAGCTTCGCAGCGATGAAGCGCGCACACATAACACCTATAGGTACACCATACGCTGAGATGGGCGACCGCACTATTTTCGTTCTGGCGCGTACTGAATGCATGTGTCATGCTCAGAATGCGCGTGTATGTGATGGCCTTCGCGTTTGTACTGCTGGTACTGCACAAGCGAAATACGGCCCAACACACATGAAATCGCCGGTTTCATTGCTTCCGATGCTCGCGTAAACACAACACATTTCCATCTGTTGCCGTTGACGATCGCACGCGCTGAAGAGGTCAGGCAGGGTACATCGGATTGCTGCGTTCGACCACTATCTCCGCGAGTGCTCGATAACTCTTGCAATGATCCCACAAGAACACAAAAACGACAAAAAAAAAAACTGCCACAGCAGCCTAGGCGCCTAGGCCTCGCGCTTTGCTTCGCTTCGAACCAGCGCCATGTTTGTGCGGTCGCCGCATACATGCTGCATACTGGAAAAACTTCACGACCGCCTCTCGTGACGTCAGAGCGGCCATTTTAAGCGGACCGCACGAGGGCGGTGCGGCTTGCGGCGATGAGCGGCTCGAGCGTGTACACGCCTTTAGCCATACGCTCCTCCGCTTTCCGCCTCATGGTTCTGCTGCACCCTGCTCCTCGCGCGCTCTTCATTCCCGCCGCTTTTGTAGCATTAGCTGCACCATAGAATAAAGAACCAACTTAGAAAAGAACCAACAAAAGAGCCAAGCCCGTTTCGCGCGGCACATCAAAAGGCGTGCTGCGCATGCGCAAGGATCAGTGATGTCACACGGCTTGCGCACCGGAGCCACCGGAGCCGGCACCTCTCGCGCACTCCGCCGCCGCCGCGCGGGACTCACCGCCGCCGGTCTGCGCATTCCAGAGGAGTGACGTCGTAGCCGTGGTAGACGCACTGGTGCCGGCGTGCGCTCGCTGTGCAGTCGCCGTCTGACACTGCGCTGGAGCCGCTGCGCTTCTGACTGGCGTTTGCCAGTGTGGTATAGCCATGGAGAAGGAGAGCGCAAATGCTGATCAACAGCGCAGAAGAACGGAGAAGCTTGACTCATCGGATCCCGAAGTAGTTTCCTGGCAATTAGCGGTTGAGCGTAGGAGGAATGAATACATGTGCCACATAATACGTATACCGCGTGTGTGTCATTGGAGCAGCAGTAAGCATGACAATCAAGCTAATCCTTGACAATCTAGACAACCAGGAAAGCTAAGAATAATCAGCTGAACCTTTGCTAACGCTACGTATATCCTGGCATAGCCGAGCTAAGCCACTGCAACTTTTTTTCATCCGCCGCTGCCCCCCGCGATCGCTCTCATCTATCGCTGGGCTCGTTCGCTCGGTTACGAGGTAGGACGCAGACGCTCACCGCAGGAAAGGGCGCCCCAAATGTTGTGCACTAAAAAAAAAAACACCTTTCGTCTAACATACCGGAACATATCCCTCTCCACCCGCTAATGTTCCTCGGTGCAGAAGCGTTTTCTGACACCAAAGTGATTCTAGGTTCCGTTAACGATGCTGTGTTACATGTCTTTCATCCTGCCTTTTACAGCGAAGCTGTTATAAGCTAGGTTCCAGGAGATAGCGTCCTTATAAAATCGGAACTGTAGTGTACAACAATTTCAAGCCCGTCGGGTGACCTCGTGGGGCCGTATGAAAACGCCGAGTTGGCGGCGTTTTCAAAATTAGGATTGTAGCTGTTATGGGCTAGATTCCAGGGGATTGCGCCCGTAGAAAACCGGTAGTGTAGTTCACAACAATTTCAGACACCTCGCGCCACCTTGTGGAGCCGTATGAAGACGCCGGGTTGGCGGCGTTTTGAAACTTAAGATTTTAAAAAGTGTGCATTATACCGCGGTTTTTGCCAGATCTTACGTTTGCTTCTTTATTCCGTGACGTAGGTTACCCTGGCGACCATGTGAGTGCGTTAGCGCTTCTGCGCGTGCCGCGATTGGCATAGCAGTCTTTAATAAAACGCTTTGACGGTGCGGTGATCGCGACTGTGTACGTTCCCCCTGCAATGCCTACGAAATACATCGAAATGTTCATGATAGACATGTTCGGTTGGGTGGTGCCCCGTTGGGCATCACCCAACGCCCATTCTCATCGTGGGAGCAATATTCACTACAGCAGACCCACCATAGTCACAGCTTCGCTGGCTTCCTTCTTCACAGTAGTGGAAGCGCTCTGAAATTCTTGCTTCTATCTTTCTTAAGCATTAATTACCTTGATAGGTGGTGTGAATGGCATTTATTGATCCTTTTCAGTCTTTTGTGTTATTAGTGGGCATAAACATTAATTGTAAAACCTGTAGACTCCAGAAAGCTTAAAGCTTTGTAGTAACGGATGAAGTGCTTTCACTGAGTTAGCCAATGGGTGTAGATGAACGGAATGCCGCTAAATATATATCTAGTGCTTTTTAGAGCGCTGCTATATGGCGCCATTCCTGGGTTGAGCATCGCCGTCCCTCGGCGTAAACGCGCGACTGCGATCATGCCACTGCTCGCGCGTTCGTCCACGTCCTATTCTACAGCTGGCTTCGATGCCGCTCATCATGCCAGCGCTAACATACTGCCCCTCGCGCTCGTGCCACTACTCGTGCCTTCCCCGTAGTCTTCTTCCACAGCTGCCTCTGATGCCACTTATCATGCCAGAGTTCCCGTACTGCCCCTCCCTCTGCGATAGCGCTGACGGCATTGGTCCACTGCCCGTCCGTGCGATGACTTGCGGTTTCAAACACGTATACAGCTGCGCTCAAGTTTCATATTGGGGAGTATCGTAATCGTGGGACATTTTTTTCTTTCTTTCTCCTCTTTTTCTCGGTCGCCCCCCCCCCCCC
This sequence comes from Dermacentor silvarum, assembly GCF_013339745.2. Lineage (NCBI taxonomy): Eukaryota > Metazoa > Arthropoda > Arachnida > Ixodida > Ixodidae > Dermacentor > Dermacentor silvarum. The sequence continues at coordinate 57,357,943 of NC_051159.1, read as the reverse complement.
TCTCTCTCTCTCTTTTGTCTTCCGCTTTCTGTGTGCGTAGTCCACGGGATCAGAATGTGAAGAATGATGAGGGAATCAGTGCAGCATCTACACTGAGCAGTGTCTCCTTTTTACTAGTAGACATATTCATTCGTAGGCATCGTGAGCACCCGTCTTTTAGTTTGGATAACGTTACATTCAGGTCTTCTACGGTGCACCTTTTTAATTCTTACACCACGCCTTGCACCTTCCATTCATTTCCTTCTTTATTAATGTTTTAGTATTCTTAGGGTACTTCACGAGCTTTCCAGGAGCTATTTATCCATTAATGTATGTTTTATTGAAACATTTTCCCGCTTATCTGGATCAAAGAGTAGTTCATGGTCGAAAGGATAGCGCATCGGGCTGCTGTGCGGAGCGAACAGAGTTCGAAACCAAACCAGAGGACCATTTTGTGCGACTTAGTAGGTGGCAATGTGTACGTATGAGCCGCTCTTCAACGAACTTCTTTCGTGCCGACATAGGATCACTGTGAATTCGGCACGGGGTAGGCACCGCTACAAAAAGAAACTCTTTGGAGCAAGAAACTTGGAGCACCTGGTACGTGCCATTCGGTCTGTGCTGGTCTTCAAAGAGCCTCTTTGATGCCAACTTAGTAGGTGTGTGCCACATCGATGAACGTCTTCGACGCAAACTTGGGGTAAGTAGTTTTGTGCCACCGAGAATGTGCCGCTGTAAAATGACGAGAAAGATCACTGAAATTAATCCGCTGCTGAGCAGAATCGAATCCACGCCACCTGGTTTCCTCAAATACCGCAACCCGAGGCTTGAGCAGGCTGCGCCACAAATGCACAGGGTATGTGCCCCTTTTAAATGATGGTGTTTCACGCCAATGCTTTAGCGAGCTGCGCCATAAATGCACCAGGTATGTGCCATTCTTCAATGAATTTCTAGTCAACTTGTGTCACTAAGTATATGTCACTGTGTGCGCGGCAAGCTGAGGAAAGAATTCTCATCGTTTATTGGACACCGGCGCACCATGCTTCTTGTCTAGGAAGCCATGTGCGGACATGCTGACACAGTGTGTCACAAGTCCGCATGATGGCAGCGTGTCTTATACCAGGACAGATGGCACAGCAGGACCGGAGAGAAGCGCGAGAGAGGAGCTCCGTGGCGCCATGACGTTTCTTTTCTCACCGTTAACATGCACCGGCACGACATGAATTTCGGAGGCCACTCGCAGGCTTTGCAGTGGAAGAACGATGTAGGAATTTCGCTGCTGTACATGTATTTTTTGTGTCCAGAGATTTTGCAATGCCTGTCGCTTCTTTTCTCTACTTCATCCCTAGCGTCTGCCATTTGAAAGTTGGCCCTCGTAAAACTGGCAGCAAAGAAATTACGGTGGAAATTTTTGTTTACTGTACAAGTACTAAAGCATTGCTTCCTTCTTTTTCGCTCGTGTGACAGCAAGTGCCCTTCACCACGCGTTGTTACGTTTCAGAGCTCTATTCCCTGGGTGAAGGTCCCGAAGCGCATGATTTGAAGCGTGCATTGCCATAGGAGACGAGGGCCGCTTTCTTCAAAAGTACTTTGAACGCAGATAAGTATAGTCATAAAGGAGATTGGTGCTGAACTAATACTGGCATGATTGCCTTCCCGGCTGCTATATAGTGCATAATACGTTCCCTGAAACTTCATGCGCTTAATTTTTTACGCCTCTTCGTGTATCTTGTAGCACGCACTACTGTCGCTCGGCAGAGTTTAGTTGCGAGTGATAAAATTAATCCAATCACCCTTGCGCTCACCAGATATTATTATTGCTTTTTTTTCACAGTGCGAGGACAGAGACTACTCCTTAGGCAAAAGAAAGTCAGACAGCGTTCCCAATGTCACCCCGCGGAAGGAGACCTACGAAGAAGGGAATGCTTGGCCGGAGCTTGTGGCAAACATGCTGGGTGCTCCGAAACAACACCGCGCATACACAACAATTGAGGAAAGGTACGAAGATAGAAGTAACTTAGAAATGAGGGAAGGGGGAATGCGGCATGACTCTCTTCTCGCATGTCTTGTATTACGTCCTCGCGAAACTCATACACGCCCACTCCCAAATGATACAAATCACAACCAAAAATTCGTGAATGACGGATAGTGGACGCATGAAAACATGGTTCTACTCATTCTTTCTCCCAGTACTTGAAGCCCTAGTTTCTACAGCTGCAAGCTGAGGGCCAGTGTCGTCTTGTTTGTAATACAAGCGGCTCTGGAAAGGAAACACCTGTTCCGGCAAACCACGGCCGAGTGTCTTTCTCTTGGCGGGTGGCATCGAAGCGAGGAGAGGAAGCAGTTGACGCTTGGCTGCGGCCGAGGGGAGCAGCTCGAGTGTGGTTCCTGCACCGATGAGTGACGGCGGTGCACGTTACATTAGCTGGAACATGTCTGAAAACAATTGCAAACACACCGCACTTGAGTGGGCTTGTAGCAACCAAGCTGTCCACTACGTGGCAGCACGACTTCAAGTGAACCGCTGGGCTCTGCAACAGCTTTGTTTTGTCACATTTCTCAGCAGATATTGACCACTGCCGAAGTTTCTGCTTCTGACTCAACACTTATATTTCGTATGAAGTTTACAAGCTCTATCTACTCTACGTGCACCAACGCATAACAATTTTAAATCCCCCCCCCCCCCTACATTCTATTAGTTGGCGAAACAAATACATAAAGTTGCCACGCATAGGTTATCCTGGTTCCAGAAAAAGGTTGGTTGACGTTTGGTCTCAGTAAGGAGACAAATGAAAAAAAAAATGAGAAACGGCCCTAATCCGTGACTTAGGTTTCTACTATTGGCACTCACACGTAAGTGTTGGTGTACCCTGGTGTATTGTTTCGATTAACTTTGTGTTTCCCTTGTGTTACCTTTGTGTTATTAAAGTGAAGTATGACACAGACAGAGAAAATGCTGGCGAGTTCTTCATGTAAACGATGTAAACTACACTACACTACACTAGGCCTTGCGTCCTTATCGTAGGCATGGCATGGCATGGCATGGCAAGAACTTTATTTTGGTCCAGAGAAACTAGGGCCCGAGGGCAAAAGCCCCCAGGCTAAGTCGGTGGCTCCACCCACGTAGGCACCGGTAGGCCAAAGGCTTTCCCGATGTAGTGAGCTCTCCGGACGGCCAGGAGTTGATCTTGGAGGACTTCGCTGGATGTGCGTCGACTCCAGTCCTCCTCACTGTTGATGTCCGAAGCCCTTTGGTTGGGGCACAGCCAGAACATATGATCAAATAGACGCGGAGTGTGTCCACAACTTTTACATTCCGCGGGGAACTCCTGGTCAATTTTGTTAAGCACAAAGGTGTAGGATAAGATTTAGTTTGAAGCATTCTTAATGTGACTGCCTGAGCTCTGTTCAGCTTCTGATGGGGGGGGGGGGGGGGGGGGGGAGGAAAGACCTCCTGCCGTCCCTGGTGTGAGGTGATATCGTGAAAAGTGCTAAGTGGGTCTTTGTAGGAGCCGCAGTCATCCTGGAGCAGTTCCCGATGTGATGCGCGGCATGTGAGATCTCGCACAGCAGCGTGAGCTTGCTCGTTAGGATTGCAGCCATTGGGGCTGACCGAGTGGCCCTGATGAACAGGAAACCAGACTAAGTGTGAGCTATCCGGTTGCTGGTAGTTATGAGTATTAATACTGTGTATAAGAAACTTGTGTGCTTTCATTGAGACGAAGCCGGTGGAGCAGTTCCGAATAGCTGTACGGGAATCGGAGAAAATCGTGGAGCTTCTCATTCTAATTGCAAGTGCTAGGCTTGCCTCTTCGGCGGCATGAATTGAGCTCGTTCTTAGTGACGCCGCGCTTATTAATTTACCATTCTCATCGACCATGGCAATAACGTAGCGGTTGCCCGATCCGTAACTAGTTGCATCGACAAAAAGAGCTGAGCTTTGTTGTTGGTGCAATTTACCCAGAATGCATTTGGCCCTGGAGTCCCTTCTGCCCTTGTTGTGGACAGGATGAATATTTCTAGGTATGGGGTCGACAAGTAATTGCATCTCCACCTCCTTGGGTAGTTTGAATTACGGTTTCTAGTGGCACGGTGCTTGTGCCACTAGAAACCGAAGCAGATAGCGCTTTTTTTGTGGAGGGGGGGGGGGGGGGGGGGAGTATCTGTAAGGCATATGGAGACTTCAAAGAAAGTCAAATTAAAGGTTTAAACTCTACGTTGTGAGCAACAGCCGCTGCGTCTCCGCAAACTTATTGTCATTTACCCAACCGTTGTACCTTGTCGGCTGGTCTGGTAACCATTTTGACTGGAAGGGTGGCTTCATGACTCAAAGCCTTCCTTAAAGCCTTAAGTCTCATCACCCGCGTTGCGGGGTGCATCTAAAGCTGGGGTAGATCACCTTACGCTGTCACGGAGTCATGGCCACTTCGTACATGTTCCTTGGTCGTATTTGGTCGATTCCCAAGCCTATGTAATGAATGGCCTCGAAAGAAATACTTTCAGCGCCCGGCTAACGTTACGGGGAAGGAAGGAGACACACGGGAGAATCAAGGCAAGTATGTCTCGTCGGAGGCTAGATTTCAGTGCTTGTTGGAGAGCGCGAGAGGGATACAGGTGTCTCAGATCAGTCAGGCGATCGAGCCAGTTGGTCTGCCATGTCATTGAAACCATTTCAACTATGACCATGTATGCTAGGTTTGTGCGAATATAATTGTTTTTTCGTTCGAAGCGAAGTCGAAGCAAATAGTTTGGATAGTTGTGTGACTTGTTTAAAACCTTGACATAGGAACCAGATGCTGAGAAATTTAAGAAAACTAGGTTATGTATTTGCAAAAAAAGGAAACGGGTTCCTGTATGGACGCAGTTTCGTTTCGAAGGGCCGTTATTTATGTATTTTAATTTAAAAAACTTCAAGTTAAATACTCCGCCATGCCTGGCTTGGTTGTTAGGCCTAACCTGTGATTTTCGCCAGGTGTCGGCACCAGATCTTCATTCTCGTATTTTCGCGAGCGCCGTGCGCATGCGTGAGTTGCAAGAGAGACGTCTTCGGACTTCTGCTGGAGACTTTTGAGATATATTTGGACTTCTTTTGAACTCTTGCTTCTAACGTGAATGTTCCAAAGTACTATGGAGGACGGCGTCCTTTGCTCACTTCCAAGCGCCGCCTAAATTACCGTCCAAATGGGATTATAACGGCAGACACAGAGTCCGTAATAGCGAAGTGACATTTTGTCGTCAGTGCTTGACCATAGCTTCCTCGATAAACTTTGTGTTCCTGCCGAGGGGAGCAAAGCGTTTGGGAGGTTGAGGGGGGCCTGAATTCGTCAATGCTGCTTTAGCGACCGCACACCAATGCATAATGACACGTTCTTACTGTGAATTCCTTTTGTGGTCAGATATTCACTTGCAGGTTATGCTTATCTGCTTTTTCATGGCTGGGCGGCACATACGCAGTGCGTGCCCATGTAGCAGGAACTCCGAAGACGCACCGCTGCGGCAAACCTTGTGCTGTGTGTGTTACAGTGACACGAGCCAACCCATAGCCTCCTTGATAAACTTTATCGATGCATGCTTTATCGATACTAGAAAGGTCACCAGGTGTCGGCGACCCGAGCTATAGTTTAGTGCCACACAGACGCAAATATATGCACAGCAGCCGTACGGCTCTCGGGACGCGATGCGGGCGCTGCGAATATGTTTGTTTAATCGAGCAGGTGCAGAAATCAGTAGGCTACTGTCAACGAATACCTCTTGGGTTTTTTTTTCTGGGCTATAAGCTATGCGATACGACTTGCTCACTAAAACCGAAGCTGTAGATTAGACACCGTACCAGTTTTCTCATATATTAGCCTATATATAACAAGCACGAAAATAAACATTTAATAAAATGTTAACAGTAAAATCGGGGGGAGGGGGGGGAGGGGAGTTACATGCTAATTTTTACTGGAGGTGTGGCCTGACGGCAGAGCACATTCTTTCTAAAGGAGGAGTTTCACGGCAGCAAAGGCTGCGCTGCCTTGACCGTAAAAGTTCTCCGCCATCAGCGTCGCCGGAGAGGTGAGGAACCGAACCACTGGCCAAAAATACAGCGTCGACTATTCGTTCATCCGCGAATGGAGGCAATTTTTACGAACACTTGGGCATTGCACGCGACAGACATGCAGGTTGAAAGTAGGGAAGCTAATGTTAGAAAGATACCGGATTCCACAAAACACTGCTTCAATTCATACACAACACATGCCTCGCAGCACCTATATAATATACATATACACATCAAGAATTGCGTCTTTACGGGAAGTCTTTATCACAATAAAAAAAGAAAGAAAGATACCGCCATGCCTTCTTCTTTCTGGTGTTTTACGTGCCAAAACTCAGTTCTGATTGTGAGGCACGCCGCAGTGGAGGGCTCCGGATTAATTTTCGCCACCAGGGGTTCTTCACCGCGCACTACAACGCAAGCACGCGGGCGTTTTTGCATTCACCTCCATCGAAATGCGGCCGCCGCGGCCGGGATTCGATCCCGCGATCTCGTGCTCAGCAGCGCAACGCCTTAGCTGACTGAGCCACCGCGGCGCCTGCCATGCCTTCAGCGCACCTCTATGGCGAAGTAGAAAGAAGGGAGCTAGAGCGAGAATGTTTCACTAAAGTCGGAAGCACCGCTTGAAAGACCGCAAGGAACGATCAATTGAAAAGAATTCTACGGCGGCCGCTCGCGGAAAAGACGCGCCAAGAGGGCTCTTAGCTTTACTTTTCCTAGCGGCAGCAAGTAAGTATATATTTAATCGAGATGTCAGCATTTCTGCTAATTTGTATATCAAGAGTCATCCCGGTGTTTCTCTCTGTGTCTCTAAATTACCCGCTGTCTTTCCCTCACCTTCGCGCGCAACCCGCCGCGCCTTCATTTGGCAGCGAGATTATCCTCATACGTTAATTAGCTCGGTTGGCTGAAAATGAGGGCCCTGCTCAACGCCACCGCCCTTCATCGATTGATATTCCACAGCGACGAGGTCGGAAAGCTGAGTGCAGATAAGCTGCGCTCGTTCACACGTAATTTTGCCTTTGTCATCACTCCACTTTCCACTGTGGAGAGGTAAGAACGTGAGATTGCGTCCCTAACTCATATAAGCGAGCGGGCTTGCTCATTAAGGCGCCAACGAAAATGAACGGTTCTTTCAGTGTACATCGAATAACTCGTGAATGTTCTTGTCGTTCCTAGTTTAGCAGCAAGCATTGGCGTGAGGGAAAAGAATAAAATAATAGAAAGCCCGATGTGGCCGTGGGTAATTGGAAATGTGATGACTCTCTTTTGTTCGGGCGTGTTGGAAAGGCCGTGCTCCTATAAAAGGTGTCGCTAAGTAATGCTGCCTGTTCGCACATAGTTAAATGAATCGACGGTTTCAAGAATCGAATTTCTTCTCCTGAGCAGCACAGCGAATGGAAAGTTAGTGATAAAATGTAATAACCGACAAGTAATTTTTACTTTGTTCTTCAATATTTCTGAAACACCAACCCAAGAAGAGACAATGTTATGGGAGCATACTGAGACATGGGTGTAACCAAGAAAACGAAGGCATTATAATGAATAAAGCGCTCACCTCTAGTGCGGTAGAACACCATTACTCACGCATAACTGTCACTAGCGAAATGCTCCCAGCTATTACATGAGAAACTTCTATGTAATGGGTCATCGAGACCACTTTAAATATCAAAACCAAATGGCAAGAACAGTCACGAAATAAATTGTACGGACGACGCCGAATAATTAACTACAGAGCCACCAGTATACGCGCGTATCGGACAGGTAATGCTATTAAGAGCGTGGGCAATTAAATGACCTCGGTACGGGCTTGTGTGCGTGCATTTGGACAAACATCTTAAGGAGTAGGTGGAGGTGCGTTGCTTGCTGCAAGTGAACCTAGCGGTGTAAACGTCACGGCAATTCACTCGAGCACCGCCTATCGAACGCGGTAAGCTCTGAAGCCCGTCACTTTCCTCGTTATTCAAACCAAGTTATCAAACTACGGACATCAAGGTGCTCCGAGAAGTTTTCCTGTGTTACTTCAGTGAGACGAGAGTATTTCGTGCAGAACGCTCAAATATAGCAAAAATTGGAGGACGCTTAAGCTTCGCCTTTAAGAGTAGAACGCGATAGCCTTATCGCGACCCGTTCGCATCGCATCGTTCGCCTCCGTCAAGTAGGCTTTGTGGCGACGAGCGACCACGTAGACCGGTAAAGTCGCGGGCTGTCGCGGGAGAGGAAAAAATTGTCGCAGTTTCACCTGAAAGGCGAAGCATCAATTGCGATAGCAAATTTGTAGAGAGCTATACGGAGTAATGATAGTAGCTTTATCAGCTGTATAAATTTGGACATGCAGCAGCACCGGCAACACGCAGAACTGTTGTCGACGCCGTCGGCGTTTTGCCCGCGTTCGCACAAAATGCGTGCGGCGTTGGTGACTGTTGCCGGAGCCTCTGATATAAATAGGCACCTGGTGCCGCAGCTACACGTCGCCTCCCTTCCCTCCCCCTACGGCCTTTCGTGCGTCAGAAGAAGGCACGTTTGCTCTACATATATGGTGATTGTAAAGGAGGAAAGAGACGCCTACTTCTGCAGCCCTTAAGGGAGCACGGCACAGAACGCGCGTTTGTTCTCCGCCGTTCGTTCACTCCCCGTGAAAGCGCGCGTCCCTCGCGCCCTTTCACTCGCACATACAGCGTTCGGCGGCGCGCGGCAACCGACAGCCGATCTCTTAGCGTAGCATTTTTAATCTGTCTCGGAACGCTAGCGTGTGCCGGTGCGTGCTAGCCACTCGTGCCTCGTGCAGACGTGAGCGTCTACGTAATTATCATGCGACGCCGATGCTGCTGCCGCTACAGAGGGCTCCAACCCCCACCTAGTTAGGAGCAAAGTTCGACGAACGATGGAAAGTCCACGTGACGCGGCGAGTCTTGGCGTTGGTCTTGGGTGTCACGGACAGAGGCGGCGTCGATAGATGCAGCAGGGTTGCGTCGCACATTGGTGGGGCCGATGGCGCGGGTGCTTCAATGTAGGCGGGGTGATAGCATAGGTATTTTGCTGGTGGCGACAAAGAAATCGCATGGAAGGCGTAGGTGATTGCCGTAGACTAGCTCAGCGCAGGAGCAACCTAGGTCGCTCTTGAGTGCGGCTCTGATGCCAAGTAAGACGAGAAGCAAGTGCAGAACCCACTTCTCCGGCGATTCATGCGCCATAAGGGAGGCCTTGAGATGCCGGTGAAAACGTTCAACACGTCCATTGGGCTGCGGGTGGTAAGCGGTCGTGCGAAAACGTGTTGCTCCGAGTAGTTTGAGTAGCTCGTCAGTCAAACTGCCGACCGCGATCGGTGACGATTGTGGATGGGCAGCCGAACCTTGGAATCCATGTAGACACGAAAGCTTCTGCAACAGTGGACGCTGAGATGTCAGGTATAGGTTTAGCACAGTGCAAAGCGATGAGCACCGCATAGCTCCGCAATCCTGACATTAAAAACAAACACAGCAATACTTTCATAGCCTGTTGCGCTGTTTAGCGTCACTAAAGGCGCAAGAGAGATGTCCTGTGCTCTCTTTTCGCTCTAGCCACAATTTCCAATAAATGATAACGTCATTTACTCACCTCACATTCACTCCGATTGCACTACATAGAAACTCAGTGCTCCAGCGAACGCTTTATTGTACGTGGAAAAGCCTCACGTGCTGCTTCCAAGCCGGGTAAAACGGGACAAGCGATTGTGCAAAATAAAGGAAAGTCGTGTAGTGGCCGTGCGTGTCATTGCGCCAAATTGGGTTGATTGAATATCGGATTAATTTTGAGCGTCCCACTAGAAGTTGGCGTCTGGCATCCCTATAAGTAACATAAGTAACAGCGCCGGAGCATAGGGCTCTTTGTCATTTGTGAGCAAGGAAAAGCGCTCCCATGGCTGTGTGCCCTTGGTTTAAAGCATGGGCTATTGTTTGCTCGCTGCGCAGTTTCACATCGTTGGCGCCGTCCGCAGCGAGAGAGGTGTGCGGGAGAGGTGAGCGAGAAAAACGCACGTGATTTCGCGTTCTTCAGTTTAGCCCGTGGGCGCCGTTAATAGGGCGACACTTTCGATGCGCACCAGAGTGTGCGCATCCAAAGTGCGCACCCATAGTGAGTGCGCATCCATAGTGAGTGCACATCCAGAGTGCGCATCCATGGTTGAGGCGTACGCGTCGGACGTTGGGGTGTTGCGGAGCGCAGCGTAGCAACACCCCAAATAAAAAAAATACTGCTCCATTCAGGTAGACTGCCCCCTCCCTGATAGTGAGATTATATTTGGGTCATCAAAACAGTGATGCGTTTATTTAGGAATACCATCGATTTCTAACCGTTCCAACGACGGCGGCGTTGGAACGGAGGCGTTCCGCCGGTGCCATCCTTCTCGCCCTCCCTTTTTTCTCTCTCGCGTGTGCAATCATCTGCGGAAAGCAAAATACGTGTGCTTCCACCCGATAAACAGAACAGTTCCGTCACCGTGGCGCTAAGCCCCGTCCTCTGGAATGCCACCAGACGGTGTTGCCCTTCAATATCTCTACTTCAAAAAAGTTCAATAGAGGAAAACGTTGGCAGAAATTGAAGAAAGTTGGCAAGCTAGTACAGTAATTGACTGTGTAAATATTCAACGAGGAGTCATAACAATGACAGTGAGAGAAAGAGATAGGTATATTGGAATGAAAGGATGGAAACATAAATACCATGGAAATGTGCAATTATGCGCCACCAGGTGAGGAATGTGGGCGCTGCCAGAAAAGGCCCCGGAAACTACTCGGCACAGCGAAATCGAATGCTGAGATATTCACCCAGCGAGATCCGTGAGGAGTGTCTACCTTTGTAGCGTTGGGATTCAAAAAAGATGGAAGGATTAACACGTCAGCGGTCAAGATAAGAGGCGACTAAAGTTTACATGAATAAAAAAAAAAAAAGGAGAAAGAAAACTGGCAGGAGCTTGAGTGGACCGGAATCATTGCAGGCGTAGGTAGTGGCACAATATAGAGACAGATGTTTTAAATACGAAATTTAGGATCGACATTCGATAGGCAAAAGGCTAGACGGCGATAAATGTAGGCAGACCTGGATGAATCAAGCAGGCTAGATGATTATTTCTCCCCGCCCCGTTTCAACTGGGATACCGACATACGTCATCGTCATCATGGACAGCGTAAACCAACAGATTGCGCCTGTCATCGTCATTATACACTTGTCGTCATCCCAATGCCGTTACGTTGCCTTCGCCATGCCTATTTTGTCCTTCCATCGATGTCATTCCGTCGCCATTACACTGTAATCACGTTGTCGTGATACAATCGTCACTATGATGCCGTTGTCATATCATCACCATCGTTGCGTCGTCGTCAGACACTTGCCATTCGTTATCATACCATCAATATGACCCCGTCGTGGTCGTTTCATTGTGTCATTCCAGCTTTGTCATCCGATTCTCGCCATATCCTCGCCATCATGCCATTATACAATCATCACCACCATGGAAATCGTTATACCGTAGTTTTCGCCATGCATTCCTTGTCGAATCGCGGTCACTCCATCTTCGTTATACAATTCTCGTCATATGGGCGTCGTCACGCCATCATAAGCGTACACTCGTCGTCATCGCACTGCCCTTATGCCGTCGTCGTCAAGCGATCGTCCCTTAACTTTCGACATGATTTCAGAATCATCATCCCATTGCCGTCATGTCGTCCTCGGCATAGTGCCTTCGGCTGCACCAGTGTTTACTTTAAAAAAAAACACCGCATATCCACGAAGTGAATGATGATGAGTGGGTGAAGCACTGGCCGGGGGATCATTCGGGCGAAACGCCGGAAGCTGGCTTCCGGAAGACGGAGCGTGGCGTAGATTTACTATATATATATATATATATATATATATATATATATATATATATATATACTGTACATGTGTACAGTATATACAGCGCTTATAAGCCCTTGTGCACAGCAGCGCCCGCCCCTAGCTACGGACGAGAGAGAGAGCGCGCGTCGGGAACGAGAAAGAAATAGAGCACAGCTGCGCCTCTAGCGGGAGCGGCGAGTACTAGCGTGGCTGCGACGGCGCGACGGGGGACAAGGCTCGACCCTAAGGAGCTTCGCCGCTAAAAGCAGGCGAGCGCTCGAACTTCATACAGGCGCGTAGTTTAAAAAATATGGCCGACCCTGCAGTGCCATGGAGGAAATAGGATATTCAAACCCTTAAACGAATGGACGAGCTCGAGATTGGGAGCCAGAAAGGCTAGCCCGCACTGCAGGTAACGCTTATACTTTTACATTACAAAGAGTCGTAACCATCGTGTGATTTTTTTCTATGGGACGCATTATGTGGGTCATCACAAACACTTTGCGGTGGATAGTTTCCTGTCTCGCCTCGTTTAATGAAAACAGTTTAAAATGTCCGATTGGGGGATCGAACCTCTGACGCCAAACACAGCAAACCGATACACTGACCGTTAGGCCTCCGTTGCCCATATGCTTCCTGCGCCCCAACGCCAACTAGCTCTTCCGGACGCCTGGCGCGTGCGTCACGTCACACCGCATGAGCTAGGGCACGTGCGCGCGCGCTGGGTTCTATGCGGCCTCAGACTTATCACTCTCTTTCCCTTGAGCCACGAGCGGGAACGTGACTCCGATTCTTGTCTCGTAGCAGCTTCCATTTTGAGACACTGCATTAGCGTGCTCCCCCCCCCCCCCTCCCCATAGGCCCACATTCCCCTGTCCTTTCCTCGTAACCTACTATCAGCCCCCTAGAGTTCCTGCCGAGCTGCTGTGTGTATCCACTGGTTCTAAGTGGAACGGTCAGTAAACGTCAAGCTTACGTTATATAATACTTCAATATCTGCTGACTAACGCTTCTAATTTCCGTTGGTCTCTTCTCGCACACCTAGGACGTGCGACTCCTCCAAAGCCACCGGTGGCATTACTCATCCCGTCAGCGTTCGGAGACGCCTGGTAACTGTCATGGCGCTGTTCTGTCTGCACATCAGAACTTCCCTTGCGTGGTGCAACCCACTAACATGTCGCACCCCCGCGCAGATAGAACACCCTCGTAAATGTTCAACCACTACGCTAACCCTTGCTATTGCTACCAATGATTCGCCCTTCTGCTGAAGCGTCCAAATATTCTGTTGCAAGTGATCGGTGCAGTAATCAGAAAAATTATGCGCCACTTGTTCTTCCCTGTCTGCTCCCAAGACTATGAGCTGGGCGGAAGGTTCACTTGAACCCTATGTTAACGTCACTTCCGGTGACTGCCTTTTCTTCTTGTCCTTTCTGTCATCGCAGCCGTCTCTGCTCAAGAAGGGCGAAGTACGACCGAATTTGATCAGCGATTGCTGCGCAGCGCGAAGGATTATGTGGAGAATAACTTCAGGGTAAAACAGCAGTGTAATCGCTTCCCAGAACATCACAAGTCTTTCAATTCCAAAACCACTTCAGCTTCTTTTGAAAGCTTTGCGACGACACATATCTAGACTGTTGTAATAATGGGCTCATCAAGTCAACACGAAGGATCCTAGGGTGAAGGTAATTGAATTCAATAGAATAAATTGCGACAGGACCCATCTCACGACGTCTGCCGACGGTAATGCGATTAGCATTCAGTTATTGCAGCGATACGCCGTACTTTTCAAGACACCTTCGTTTAGGTCTGTATTGGTCACTCCGATATTTTCATCCCATCGCTTATATGCGACGTGCATGGTCTCCGGCATCGGACCACTTTGCTATGATATACGCTCCCCAGTCGGTCATGGCCATGTCGACATGAAGACGACAAAGTGACGGCGATGGAATGGCGAAGAATTAATTACGGCGATAGAACGACGAAGGCTGTATCACGATGACGGCATGACGACAATGTGATGCTGTGACGACACGACGACGGTTTGAAGAGAATCGGATGACGAAGCTAGATTGACAACGCTAGAACGACCACGACATCATGGTGACGACCGTGTGACGACAAATATATGACAAGTACTGCCTGAAGATGGCACAATGACGATTCTGAAAGCATGACGATAGTATAGTGATGACAATGTGACGACGATGACATGAGATCAATGGGATGACGATGAGTGTTTGACCAACCATGGCCTGACGACGACTGTATGACGAGGATTGTATGAAGAATCTGAAATCCTCACGACAGAACTACCACGACATTGTATGAAGAATCTGGAATGATCGCGACAGAACTGCCACGACGGCATCATGAGTACGGTATGAAAACGTCGACATCACGGTGCAATTACGAAGGACTGACGTTCGATGGAATGGCGTAGGCCCTATATAGGGCAACGACGGCGTGGTAACAATGGGGTGACGTTTTTGAAATGATGTTGATGGTACGACGACAGCTTGAAGACAACGGCACGACGACAATTGTGTAACTACGACTGTATGATGGCGATAGCGTGACGGCGACAGCATGACGAGAGTCGGATCACGAAGCTGGAATGACAACTATGCAACGATCACGACGGCTTCACGACCTAGTGACCAAAGTTAGACAATTTGTCATCATTGCGCCAACGTTAGAGGCTAGATAGTAAAAGTGCCTCGAGTAGGCAAATAATGGTAATCGCATTAACCCGTTAAGGCCGAGACATATAAACACCCACAAAAAATGTTTATTTTTTATTTAAATGTGCAAAACATCAAGAAAAAGCATAGTCAACAAAAAGGAAAACAAATTCTTGCGGATATTTTATCAGCAATAGAGCGAAAATCCCAGGCAGGAAACTGGAACTGGGCTTCACCCCAAGCCGCCTGAGACTTCGTTTTCAATTTGTATAGACTACTATCGTAGTATGTGAACCATGGTTGCAAATTTCATTTGCTTTGCAGCACATGTGTGACATCAATGAAGCTGCATATCCTCATATCAGAGGTAGGCATATCAGCCTACCTCTTCTGACGTCGCTCTGCTTTCAAAAGACAGTGAGTCGCCTGCCAAACTTCTTCGTCATCGTTCAGTGTTCCTGCTCTAAACAAACAAATGACGCTTGCTGCTTGTCATTCAGTGCTGGCCGAATGCATTTAGCCTCAAACTTCGTACTTAATACTGAAACTCGGCAAGCAAAAATGTTTCCATGGTATGTTGCCTATAGGAACCCTCGTCAATAAAGGGTTAAAACTTTATTACGCAAATTTATGAAACGTTGTCCCATGTTAGGGCAAATGCGTGAAATGATATATCCTTGCTATGATTCCCCCTTCACGGGCGAGATCTCACAATGACTGCAGGGCCCTTGTAGCACTGGCTTGCGGCGAGGGTAAAATACAGTGTTCACTCGATGAGACATTAGCAGGATAGGATGCCCGGGTAGCCTCCAGATCGGGGACAGTTCCAAACGAGATGCTTGATTGTATGGCTGGCGTCCATGTTGCACGTTCGGTATGTTTTGATGACGGTACCTGAATCGTAGTGCGCACCGCGGTGACTTACGGTGACTTGCATGTTCTCGCCATTTGCCGAGCACCTCTTCCACAAGGAACACTTATACACCAGGTTTTGCCGAAATCGCTCAATACTGAATATTCCACTTCGAAAAATTATCGATCAGGAAACGAACTAAGGGCTTTCGGAATATCATTGCACGATGTTTGCCACACGTGCTTTTTTTTCTGAACTGTACTTATTGTACAAGCTAAATCTGCAGTCTAACTCAAAATACTTGTTTACCAAATGCTACTGACACCAACACTGTAAAGCAGCAATAGAGGATACCTTCCTTGGAGGGAGTTTTTTACGTACCACAACTAGATAGACTACAGAATGGCGTCACGAAAATCGATGACCACAACGAAAGGTAAAAGTGTATGACAGCTACGGTTACTCATACGTAACCGTGTTCTCCACATCCCATGATGTCTGCTACGGAAGTAAAGCTTATTAATGCGAAAGCATTATGTGTCCCATGAGGTAGAAAATCCGGCGTGATCAAACGATGGTAAAAAAAAAATTGGCCGATGGCGGAAACAGTAAGAACACGTCAAACAATGCTCGGATTGACATCAAATTTCACCGGGAGACTCCTGTGAACAAAGTAAATCAATTTCTTTCAAAAGAAAATTTGATACATTTGGATCTGTGTAGGAATAGAGCCGGGGCTCCGAGGTGCGAGACGAGCACACTTCGCCAATGCCACGGCGGTTCCACGGTTCTGCCTCACTAAAGATGTGCCTAGTGGCGTAGAGCGTGCCTGATTGAGCACGTCACGTCGCAGTAATATGGCTGCCTAAATGAATGGCCTAGTGCATGCGTATTTGGGCATCTGGCGGCGCAGCCAATGGGGAGGACGTGGCGCCATGTCACGAGTCTATAAAATGAGCGCGCTGCCTCCCGCGCGTCACTTGCTCTTCGGATTTTTTTTATTGGCGCCAGTACGCCCTACGGCGTCAATTAAATAAAGCCCTTCGGATTTCATCGGTGCTTTGTCTACTGCGATGGACTCTGAAGCGTATAGCAGAGTGGCAGCTCTGAAACGTGAAGATCATGAAGATAACCACGACAGACGTGCCATTAGACCGAGGATTCCATAGCTTGAAGTGAAATTATTCGTTCTGCAGCAAAGTGCTCGAATGTTTCCTGCTTGTGGCCAACGTACGCGCAATAACGCACACCGAATCAAGAGAAAGAACTTTAATGCGTGTCGAAAACATCAATCGAAAACATTTCACCAGAAGTACTGCATTGCTTTCGCAATCCCACACGTAATCAGTCTTAAGTTTTCCATCAAGTTATTTTGCCAGTCGTTCAATGTTTTTTGTAATGCGTTCGCATTAGGAGCCTCAAAGTGGAAAGGCTGGTTATCCTTCTTCACCGAGTGGAAGGGCACTAATTTGCATTCCGCCTAATTGCATAATTAGTCCTAAATATTAATCAACTTTTCAAATATTATAATGAGATGACATGCGTTAATGAGAAAATTGTAGAGCAACATGATAAACTCCCGATACAGCTTTCTGTTGCTCAATACGTGCTGCATAAAAGTGTTTTTTTGAGCATGGAAATAAGCCCGCGAATACACGAAAAATTGCAGCGCGACTGGCCGCTCGAGGAACTCTTCGCGATCGGAAAAACACTTTTATGTAGCACGTATTCAGCAACACAAAGATACATAGGGAGTTTTTGAGCAGAGTTTGAGCAGAGATATTCATCGTGATTGAGCCGACGATCGCGGGTGAATCTCACGTGCGCAAGGGAGGAAAACTGGAAGGAAGCGCGCCGTCTTCCGTCGGCGCGCTTCCGTCGGCGTGGGGGGGGGGGGGGGGGGGGGGGGGGGAGGGGAGGTGGCGTTGTACTCCTGCAGCAAATGTGTACTCCGCGGCCTCGCGCGCCAATCTTCTAAGCGATCTGTGTTGAGGGCGGATTCTAGGCGCTTCGACGGCTCGTACCTTTGTGCGAGCTGCTTTCTCGCCGTTAAGTTTGCGTTGAAGCGGTAGACAGTACGAAAGTCACTTCGCTCGCTGCTTCTGCCGCGCTTCGTCACGGCAGCGTTCTGACAGCGACTGTCAGCGCTCATCAAGTGTAATCTGTTCAGGTTTGCCTGTGCACGCTGACACCATGCTTGTTAATTTAGTTAGTAAGCGAATGCTTGCAATTTTACACGGCCGATAAAACTACTATCCTTACTTTGTATAGCTCTCTGTTATTTTCCTATCGCAATCGATGCTTCGCCTTTCGAGCGAAACTGCGGCTTTTTATGCTTTCCGAAATTTAGAAAAATTGCCTGTGGCAGATAGGATAATTCTTTTCCTTAACCTGGATTATTCGAAAAGGCGGACATTACTAGCACGAGAAACCGAAACAACCATTTAAATAACAATAATTAACTAAATAACTATATAAATAATAATTTACGGTGCATGTTGCAATTAACGAATTGTAGTCGGTGAGTTTGCAAGACATATCCACTTGAACTGAATTTCCAGGATGACACCAGTTTCGAGATGTGATTTCCCAAAGTGTGGACCGAAATACATGAGCGTTGCACTTGCTTTTGTGCCACAAGTCATAAAAGAACATTTTGTTAAAAAAAAGTAAGTGCAACAACAGTGCATTTTTACTGCGAGTTTGATGGCGCATATTTCCGGACTGGTGTCATTCTGGAAATTCATTCCTAATGGATACGCCTTACAGACTCACCAGCTTCAATTTGTAAATTGCAATATACGCAGCGAAGTAATAATTTAAAATTTAATTATTGAATGTTATTTATTGAATATGTGTTTCGATTTTTTGAGCAAATAATGTACGCCACTATGAATACTCCAGCTCGAAGATTAGGAATCATTTCTCTGCAACAGGCAATTTTTAAAATTGCCAGAAAACTTAAAGGGGATAACATGTACCGTATGGCGTCTGCAATGATTCTTGCCGCTTCCCGATGGTCTCCATGTCCGAGAGTGTTGTTGATAACTTGGCTTGTCTGAATATGCCGGCCGCGTCTGCAGACAATCCGATGTAGCACGAGTTCCATGCAAACAGTTGGCATGAAGCGGCGATTATCATAACCTGTTCAAAGAGCAGGAGGTGATTTGACAACAATGCATTCCATCGTGTCACCGTGCCATCATGCCTACTTGTGGAAGCTGCTTTTCCGCTAACTCTATAAAAGCGATATATCGAATGCAAGCGGCCACACATGTGAACGCTAATCGCGTGCTCAACGTGCAGGCTGACTTGAATTCGCAAAGTGGTCATGATAATTTATCACAGCACGTTCACAGTAGAGGCAGAACAACAATCACTGGCGTGTTATTTATACCGGTCACACAAGGGACGTTTCCCGAAAAGAGAAAGGGAGAAAAGGCAAAGAAAGCTATAAGGGCCATTTCACGGCAAGATTAAGAAAAGCTTGCAGTTAAGTGTTGTTCTGTAGGAAGGATATGACAGCACCACGAAAAAAGATAAAAGGACGCATTACTGAGCGTCCATTGAGCCATCCAGCGAGCGGCGAGAATCTGATGATATACCTGTGCGTTCCCCAACCGCACACAGTCTGGCGGTATTCCCATTTATTTAGTGTCATCTTCTCTTGCGAACCAGAAAAATAGCCCGGCCAGGCACCACTCCGGGAGGGTCAAGAGCCGATTATGGCTCATTCAACAGTGAATCGAAGAAAAACAAAACGAGACGGTAAAATATGGGGAAGATGACAAATAGGGAGTGAACACCGACATACGCCGCAATCTAACGCTAGAGGAAAAATAACGCAGCATTAGGGAGGTAAAAAAATAAAAATGAAATAAAAAAGTGGGAGCTGTTTGACGACAAAGCGGCGGTAACGATAATGTTCAAATCGCGACCTCCGGGGGGCTGTAGCGACGCGATGGAGAGTGGGGGGTGGTAGAACCCTTGGCCTCACGTAGGGGCTATCGCGATCCCGCACTGCAGGTCGCTTGTCGTTCATCGTGGCCCAAGTCCTTCTCTCTGCCCGTCGTTGTGCTAGTGCTGCCCAACCTCCAAATCCATCACCTTTCTGTAAGCGTTCTGCAGGCGCCACCTGCCTGCTGCCCAAACGGGCTGGTCTCTGCGCGCTGGTTTGCACAATGCCTCGTTTTGAGTCGTTGGTCGAACTATCTGCAGCACGGTGACAATATTGTTTGCGATTGAGAGCGTCCGTGTAGAAGTGGCTCTCTGTGTAGCGATCTTACGGGGCTCCGTGCTATAGTAACGCTGTTATAACGGGTCAAAGCAAATTTGGAGCGTATTGCTTTTGTAGGGAGACCGCCTACTCTTAGCTAGAACGTTCACGAAGAGCTTGGTATCAGCTTATGGCATATATCTGCTCTTTCTGGTCCAAGTTTACTGAATATTCAAACATTTCTTGCATGATGGCCACAGACTAACAGGTAACGCGCAGTCCAGCTGACAGTAGCCTTGAAGATAATATTATAATTGCATGTAGAGTTGCTTGTGCCCACCTTTGAAACGCATTAGGAGTTCTCTTTGATTTTACTGCAAAGGAATCGAAAGATTCTGCGAGTCGGTATAACTACATTTATTAGCAACAGCGCAAGCAGGCAAGACAGGAGACATATATTTTAATTACAAGGGCATCCCTACACTATCACTACCCTTCGTTCTTGCAGAGCGAAGGGGAGTGAAAGTGCAGAGATTATGATGATGATCAAAAGAGGAGTGAATGCTTATGCATATTAGACAGTGGTCCTACTAAAGCCACTAGGCTATTTTTGTGTTATGCAGAAACTTCAGCAGAACTTTTAATGTCCTCAGGGCAGTTTTAAATCAGACCAAGGGCCGGGAATAGCGTCATCCGAGAGTTGTTGCATATAACGCTAGCTAGAAAATTGTTCAACATCCGTTGCTGCAGCATATATGCTGGGAAGTCACATAACATTATATGTTGCCGCATTTCAGACGTCTGACAGTGTTCCCAGTCAGGGCTATTTGACTGACCGATGAGGTTCACCTAGCGGAGGGTGACAGCAACACCCAGCCGAATCCTGCGCTGGCGATGACACTTGGCTCCACGTAACCTTCGGGGGCCAACAGAATTTTCTACCTGGGTCGATGCAGACCTCTTTGGATATTCTCAGCATATGTTCTGTACCTCTTCGTGAGGTCTTGCATCCTTGAGTGCCTTGATCAGAGAGTTAACGGATCAGGTAGCTATTAGGCAATGCGCAGTTTATCAGAGATGAAGAATCGCGATCTTACATTACATGCCTGTCAGCGAGTTCACTGCCAATCGCAGCATCGTGACCAAGCACCCATTGAAAATTGATAAAGTGGCCACTTCGCTAGGCCCTGTCATGAAGTTCTGCGGTTTTCAGCCGGAGCATGTAGTAGGGTCCTTTTTTCCCGAAAAACACCGACAAAACAAAAAGGCAAAAATCACTCAGAACAAGTGCTGAATCGCAAGCTTTATTTATGCACAACAGCACATTTAATATATGCCCATGTAATGTGTGTGTATGGGGGGAAGGGGGGGAGCGGTTACAAGGTAGTGAATTGTGTTATTATTGGTGCATATGTATGGAATGTTTCGTTGATTGTGTACTTGGGCATACAATACCCTCTTCTGTATGAATTAAACTTAGCTGTAAGTCAGTACTTGTCCTGCGGTCTGTTATGTCTTTATTTTGCTCGCTTTATTGACTCGTCGTTAAAACAAAATAAGTGATGTTACTTGTGTTCCTTTCCATCGCAGCAAATCTGTAAAGGATGCGCAAGAGCCTAGGTTGCTAAATAGAGCCATAGATGTCTGCAATTGTCGGAAGGACAACTGGATAAAACCAATTCTTACTCAGCAAGCAATCATACGGTGACTAATTACAACACACCCTAAGGGCCTGACCCCATGCTCATTTCATTATGGCTTTCGACGCTGGCTCGGACGAGCATCGAATGTCTCGGCTCATTTGGACCACATCTTTCGGTAAATGGCCCCTTGCTAACCCTTCGCATTCCTATTGTTCGGCGACTTTGTACGTGAACCCCTATAGTAACCAGCGGGGCGCACATCGTTCACGGGCATTCCTCAAATTGCGATCCCAGTTTTCCTTCGTATCACGTTCCCGTCCACCTCTCCGCCGAGGATACGCGCACGCACACGCGGGCTTGTGCTGCGACTTCAAGGAAGGAGAATTTTTCCCGCTAATCTTGCACGCAGTGTGGCGTGACAGCTGGCGCAGGAGAGCCCCACATGCCGAGAAGTTAATCACGCAAGAATATGCGCCAGTGCTTCTGCGCTCGAGGGGAAGGGGAGATGAGAGGGCACGACGATCGCTATGTGGATGGGAATATTACCATAGAGGCGCAGATCGAAAAAAGGTCAGCCAAGTGAAATGCTAAGGCTCATAGCTTATGAAATTCACGCCTCAGAGCCACGGATATAAGAAAGAACACTTAAAACAAATAAAGGAAACGGGAGGGAGAGCATACGGGTAGCGCGTTTTGGATGGCAGTTCTCCGCGTGGGTTGACCGGGTGCCAAGACGCACAGAGAAACTCACGAAAACCGAAGGCACAATACGCAGAGCAAAAGGTATGGCAGAAGGCCAGGGATTAGCCAATCCTAGCAAGGAAAGGTAACAAAACAGAAATATAAAGGCGAGTACACACAGTGAGAACGGTGAGGACACGCGAAAGTAGCAAGAACGGAGCTGAACGCTAAATCTAACAGGCCTCCGAATAAGCAGAATCGGCGGGTACCATAGCAGGAAAGCGTATCTAATGGGATATTCGTTTGCATTTAGCGCCGCACCCATGCGGCGCTTCTTTTACCTGAACCGTCCCTCCTTGAAGCATTCGTCAAATTGTAGATGAGAGGGAAAAAAAAAAACTGCCGTTCCTGACCTTTGATTGCCGGATGGCGTCGTTCCGCCTTCCAAAAGACTTGACTGTGGAATCATAACCATGCATCCGGCATCTCCAGCGCTTCGACATCCCGATCACTTAGAGCGCCTTGCATTAATCATTGGTGCAACCTATCACACTCCTGGAGCTATACAGACATGACGACCGGTGTATTCGTCCCACTCCCAGACATGATGTAACGGCTCCCTTGCGCTGCTGGAGTAATTTCATGGTTAGAATCAACGTTCGCAACACACTTTCTTAGGGCCATGAGCACTTCTGAGTCAATCTACTTATTAGGGCAAGCTTTAGGGCCGACCGGTACGCTGCATGGGGATCTTTTACCTTGTTCGGTCCTGAGAGACCACCAATGAACTACAGTAGGAGTCATTATACCGCGCAATGATCTGTGTGGACAGAATGACATGGCATAGAATGTGTCATGTCCAGAGAAAAACTTGCGTATTCTGTATGCCGTTTTCCTACAAAAACAAAAAGACAGTCGCAAAGTAACCTCGCAATGCAACTTATTCAGCAAGAACGAATGAAAGCGAACCACCTTATTATCTACCGCTACTGAACTCTCGAGTAAGCTAGTCGGAAGACAATCTCTCAAATCAGACATCTGGCTTTGCTCAGAAAGGTGCCTCAAGGGGTTTTGTACTCGGGCTTGCTGAAAAACAAAGTCCGCGGATAGTATACGCTGCTGTGAACATCTTATACAAATTTTGCAGTGGTGCGTGGCACGTAGGGATCG
The DNA here is from genome assembly GCF_013339745.2 of Dermacentor silvarum. Lineage (NCBI taxonomy): Eukaryota > Metazoa > Arthropoda > Arachnida > Ixodida > Ixodidae > Dermacentor > Dermacentor silvarum. Next base: position 57,334,827 of record NC_051159.1, on the reverse strand, counting down.
CAACCAGAGCGCGAAGTTACCTTTCTCTCAAACGCTCTCTATGCAACAGAAGCCTCCTCCTCACTCTTTCCGGGGCACTTTATTTCATAATATGGCAGATTCCCATACGCGGCTTCTATAGGCCAATACCTGACGTCAGTCAAGAAGGGCGTTAGGATCAGTGCACTTTTTCCTACTGTTACTATGTATATTTATTTACGAAGTTTATTAAGCAGGCTGAAGTAAGGAAAATATGTTTACGGATTTCGATAACAATTACGTACTTCCGGAAGAAGCCGAGTATCGCCTGCTAACGCTCGGCCGCAGCCGCCCGCGTATGAATTAAACTGTGGCCGCCATGCTTATTGGTGTTGTAGCCGTCGAGTCTCGCTAATTACAACTAGTTCTGAGCGCTCAACTAGCCTCTAACCACGCAACCACACGCAGGCTTGCTACCACGCGCTGACTACTGTCCGCTTCTCGTTAAACGCCTTGGCAAAATAGCGCTTTAAATTGCGCAAGTTTAATGCGGCTACTATCAGTTGGCCAAGCTGGTAAAGGATAAAGCCCAGGATCAGACGGTGCGTATGATCGCGAGCGCGCACTCAAGCACTGTCGTGCGCAAAGGAAACGATGGGACGAGGCAACCTAAAGCTTGCCCGCGCGGCACCAGCGCCGCCCACTCCCCTGGCGGAAGGATGGAAGTGTCGAAGGTCGCCGCCGGACCAGCGCGCGCCCGTGTTCTCTACGGCGCGAGCGACCGCGTGCGTTGTTTTCGCGACGGCGAGCGCGACCTGATCAACCAGGAAAGGTGGCACGCAATACTGCTGTGTTGTTGATTGCCACAAGAGCCTCGAAAAGTCGAAAGCCGCCCGTGAAGTTCTACAGAATCCCGGAGAGGTGGTACGAGGAGGTCAGATGACAAGCGTGGATAACTGCAGTGCGCCGAGTCAAGTAAGTCACGTACTTTCGCATTCGCGTGCAATATCACGGCCTCTCAATAAAAACGCAATAGTAATGTGCCTGTATTTAGTGCATGGCCGTTTGCTTAGACGTGTCGCGTAGTTGAATCGTAAAGTGAAATCCGCCGTGTTAGCTTAGCGGTAAATGCATACGTGTAGCGCCGCTAAGCTCGACGACGCGAGCACGATTCCCGGCCACGGCGGGCGCATTTCGATGGGGGCGACATGCAAGAATACAGTTCGTACAATGTACTTTGATTTTTGTGCACGTTAAAGAACCCCCGGTGGTAAAATGTATTCCTGAGACCCTTTGATTCCTGAGCCTCATAATGATATTGTGTTTTTGGCACGTAAAACCTACGAATTTATTTGCTTGTACTGTTTGTTCACATCGCGATCGGCAAAGACTGGTTCAAGATAATTATATCCTTTTTCCAAACGTTGCAACTTAAATTCCTAGTTGTACAGCAACAAATAGGGCCGCACGTTACTTGTCTTTTGTGTGGTGGCAATCCCTATTTAATGCAAGCTGCGGTCATCGCATGCGTCGGTAAGCGGCAGATCGCAAAGCAGCTGCCCGAGACGCGCGCGTTATGTTTGTTGCTTGGCCATGCTTTTTGGGTTCTCAATATCCAAGCATGTTTTAAAGTAATTGCCACCTTGCACATTCTTCCTGCTTCACTCTTCCCGCCAAGAATCTTCGTTTCATGTAGTTAGCCGGCCATCGGTTTGAGCTTACTTTTGCTGCAGCGGGGCATTCGCCCGACGAGAAACTAGATTTGCATTGGTGAGGCAAGAATCGCTAATTCTTGCGCTCGTGCTGCTGGTCCCGAGGTAATCGCTGGTTACCGTGACCTGGGTTCATTTCGCGGAGCAGTTTGTACGAGTGATTTCTCATGACCAGCGAAAAGATACCTTGCTCAATAATGCAATGAGTTGCCATGACTCTAGCATTGAATAAGGCATGATATACATTAAATATTTATACAGCATGGTATAAGGCATTATGCACATATGTAGTACTTACGTCGTTAATTAATTTTATTGGCTTATTGGTGCCTAATGCATGTGTTCTTTCTGTTCCGACAGTGCTGGATGCCAAACTCCCTGGGAGCCAAATTGAGAGCAGCCGTGTGTGCGCGCCCAGCGACCAACGAAACCAACCGCAATCGTCACCGTCTCTGCACATCTCTGCAAGCATGCATGACCGCTTTGTGACTGCACCATAGAGAAATAAAAGTGACTAAATGACTAACTCGGTGTGTACCTCTAACTCGATGTCGTATACAATCTTGTTGGACACCTACGACACGCACTTGGCTTTCACTGTCACATCACCGCCCACAATCTTTCAACACCGCACACGTGTGGAAGCAGACGCTCCCCTTTCTTGAGGTTGCCGCCACGAAAAAAACTGTTGGCGTCTACAACTGTCTGGAAATCGCACTGCAGTCTTTGCGTCGCTGCTCAGCAAGCAGGCGATCTGCCGCCGCAGAAAACGGAGCGCCGTGAGCACGAGTAGCGAAGGAAAGCGCGGGCGAAACAATGTAAACAAAGCGGAGACTGCACCGCGGAGCGACCGCGCTGCTTGAAATTTCCCCATTGGTGGCGCTGTCAGGAGGCGCAGCAGCACCTTCAGGCGATCGTTTTCTCGTCTATACGCAGTACAGTTGCATGTAGCTGCGGTCTGCTACGCGGCGTAGATACTGCGGCCGCCACGGGGTGCCGCGACGACTCCACTGGCTCAGCGCACTGAGGCTCGCTGAGGGCAACCGCGTTTGGCCGGCGTTTGGCTTAAGTTTGGCGCGTCGTAACCGCCAAAATCGGAAGTACTGCCGTCTACGTTAACATCCCAAATCAAATTTGAACTGTACGCAATAGTGATGCTCAGTAGGCGAAGCGCTGTGGGCGAGCCCCGCTCCGCCATAGCCTTTGCAGTGCAGAGCATTGAAAAAGGGGCAGAAGCACCGCGACGTGCTTGTTTGATTGCCAATAACTGCACTTCTGCTTAACAGATTGAAGTACTTCTTGTGGCAAAGTATTTCTGAAATAGCCTATTTTAACTGCTAATGCCTTTCTCCTCTTCGATAAAAAGTGGTTCAGGGCACCTTTAGGTTTACTCCTGTCCCGTTCCTGACTTTTGTGCTTAGCGAGTGAGTACCGTACCTTCCGCTAAGCTGAGTAAATGATTTCTGTCAACCCTGTAGAATTTTTGATAATGGCCCGAAACTACGCTACATAGCTGCCTTGACTTTCCATTTGTCGCGTCGGACTATAACAAGCATGGTGCACTTTTTGGCCAACTACTACAATTCTAGAGAGAAGAAACCATAACTGTTTAGCAAGGCTTTCGTGTCGTTCCCTTTTCGTAAAAGACAGAGAAGCGCTTTGCGGCACATATAGAGTAAACAGCACACTTCTGTGGATCATCCCTTTGAATGAACCGCAAGCAGGATGCCTTAACTCGTACAGAGCCGAAAGCTAAGTGGTGAAAACGCTGTTTTGTTTCTTTAGCCGCGACCTTACCAGGGCTACCCAAGTAACCACGGATATCCGGGCAACGTCCGACGGACGTCCATTCTGAATATTCCGGATGTTCGTGGGATATCCGTGAACGTCCAGCGTACGTCCGAGGGACGTCCCCGGGAAATCCAAAGGTAATTACTTTGGACGTCCGCAATACGTGCGACGTGGATATCCAATACGGATATTCACAGGACCTTCAAAGTCAAGGTATGTATAGATGTGTGCGTGTGTGCGCACACACCTGGAAGCATGCATAGTGGAATGCATTGAAGCACCAAACCATTATTATTATATATATATATATATATATATATATACATATAGATATCCCGTCGGGTGCTTCCATGCATTTCATCGCCACCACTCTGCTGTAAATACACCTAAAAATAGGCCCACACAAGCTTCAAAATACAACACATCTTTTATTGCTGCCTTATGTATAAAGTCACAAATGCACACATGAATAATGTTCCTAGCAACAAATATATTCGCTGATAAAAAGGAACACTTGCAGATTCAGATATCATGACTGAAGCTAGAGCAGTGCGAATACACATAAAAACAAGCATAGAAACTCCTTTCAGCATGTTAAACGGAGTCTAACAAATGTGGCAAAGATAACACCATTAAATGAGGTGTCGTGCGATTGTCATTTTATTTTATTTTTTGTACTGTAAAACTCTACGAGGATTCATGATAGGCACAAGCTATAGAATGAAGAAAAGAACCAGTCACAAGTTATATACGGGTGGCCGCAATCACAAAACGGCAGCAATGTGCATAGCGGTAGTGTGCGCCATCTCGTAGCGCGGGTTTGGAACCCTGGCCGACACAGGCGGAGAGTCACATTACTACAAAGCAGGTAGCGGCTTCCCGCTGGCCAACGCGCGCCGTCGCGCGCCATCGCGCGCCATCGCGCGATTTATGGATCCTGAACATTCTGTTGCGCGGTGTCGACCGGCGAACACCACGTTTGCACTGCTAGGAAATAAACAGTTGTTTATTTACGAAGTTGTGTTTACATGCGATTACTAGGGCCGTTGAATGCTGGCTGCCGGTGCGAGATCCGATGTCCTCAAATATACCCTTTGTTTGCAGTGACGCTTTCTTTCGCGTGTACGACTTTTCGCTCACTTCAGGGCTTGTTGGAACCTGCGAACAAAACATATTCTGTTACTCCAATGGCTAAAATAGAGATCGATGTAGCCTTCATACCTTAATAGCTGAGCAAGCGATTTCGGCAGGATGTGAAGATGGCAAACGAACTGACAGTGCACCGGCCGCACGGGCACTTTACCGCCATTGGGACGATGGCGTTATCTCGGATTGGATTGGATCTCTACACGACACTGAATCGTCGGACAGCGTGCTTTGCCATGGGATTTTGACACATCAACGTTAATATAGTGTTTGTTTAAACATTTTAATAATATATAAAATAAGGCAGTGAAATAACTACTTGTTTTGTGAATAAGTGGTGTCCAAAAACCAAACGTTTATGACGTGTATCAAGCTTCTGAAATCTCTTCCGCTCCATTTAATTAGCGAAAGCGCAGCAAAAGTATAGTCTTAGAGATTGTCGATATGGCGTCTATGTTTTGTTTTTTTTTTGCTTCTGTAATCTTCCATGCAGCCAGCGAAAATATAGCCTTCGAGATCTTTTACGCAGCTGAGATCAAGGTCGCCAGTTCGATTCAGGACGCGGCGGCTGCATTTCGATGGGGTAGAAATGCAAAAGCGCTCGTGTACTTCGATACAGCTGCATGCTAAGGAACCCACAGATGACGCAAATTATTAGATCATGGTTCTGGCAAAATAAATTCAAGAATTTATATCCCAGTCCCAAGTTGGGGGCGGGGCTCATAATCGACCTTTCCGCAATGATGCATAGTTGTACATTCACTCGCTCCATGTTACATATTTAGTGGTTTCTAGTGGGCGATTTGATATTCTGAAAGTTTTCCATAAGCATGTTTTTAAATGTAGGTGTACTCACGATCTATGCAGTATAATATAACAATGCAAATTGCAGTACGGGGAAAAATTGCGCAATTTTCATGCGAGAGTTGGTTTGTCGAAATTTTAAAATCTGCATAATTGTCATCTTAAGTTGCAAGGATAGGTCAGTTATTCGTTTAACCTTGCAAAAGCAACTCTATGCGTCCGATAGAGTGCAGAAACTTGCAAATATGAATTACAAACCTATACAATTCCCAACCATATTTTTTATATTAGGTCATCGATCCATCCATATCCTAACTTATGTGTGTCCTAGGCATGCGTATTTATGTACAGCCAGCGGGCGATCAAAACAGGATGTCCCCTGGACATTCGAACGGGATATGGACATTTTTTGGACGTCCTATGGACGTCCGTGCTGAACATCCGATGGATGGATATTCGGACTTGTGGCGGACGTCCCACGGATATCCGTGGTTACTTGAGTACACTTCTCTGGTGACAAAATGCGACAAATATGCGATGTTGCTGTTGTTTCATCAAACACGATTTTTATTATTTCTTTTTCTTAATTATGAAGGGCACTTGAAAATGAACCTCCATTGTCGTTCTCGTCCAATTTTTCGTTGAGGTTTCGTAATGGTACGCTACTATAACGAACGTGCAATCTTGCCCATATACCAGTACTCTTCCAACATTGAGAAAGACAATATACATCACAAATAATGATATACCGGAACAAGACAGCTGGTCTCCGCGCGTGTGACGCGTAGCACAGGCGGGCATGAACGCTCCCATCCAGACAGCGGCGTGTCAAGGTCATGCTGGCAGAGGCAAGCGCGCTCTTCTCGTAAGCCCCGCAGATCACATTCTCGTACCTATACAGGGCTGTCAGGCGCCCGAAAAAAAAGGGAAGACACAAAACCCCGAAACGCATCAACATACCGCACCTATTTTCAGTGCGGCTAGTGCCGCTCCGAATCCCGCCGCAGTCTAATGCCCCTCCATACACGCGGCAGCCGCGCTTGAAACGCCCCCCATGCACCACAAGCGAGACAACACGACAAGCATCTGGCAGCGTGTCCCCGCATTGGTGGTAGCCTTACAAGAGAGTTGTGTGGTAGAAAAGACAAGTTTTTTCTTTTGGTACACTTTCGAGAAAAGTTTTATATGGGCGTTTTTACGAAGTCTTGCAATGATTTCTTGGCCCGACACCGCGTGTGGGAAGTCCTAGGACATGGTCTGTTAGAGAACAGACACAAAATTTGTGCTGCGTAGAGACTTATATTTAGCGCCGGGAGAGGCATTGGGAATGGCACCAAATGACATGTAATATACAGCTGCGACGTCGTGGCTTTATTTTTCTTGGCTTTAGGTCTAAGTCGGCACTGATATCCTACTGTTATGCCATTCTTGCTGGGAAGATTAGCCACTCAATCATAGGGTTTTATTCTGACCAACAAGCATTATTTGTACCGATTAAACAACAAGAAGTCTGAAGGCTTCTGCTTTATAACGTATCAGTGTGAATGTCGGGCGCTTCTCGTAAGCCCCGCAGGTCACATACGCGTATTTACAGAGGGCTGTCAGGCGCCCGAAAAAAACGAGCTGTGATGAACCACTCGACACACACTATAACAAACGCGTAACACACCACCTTGGGAATAATAAAAGCAGGCATGTTCCGGCTTAGATGGCTAATTAATCAGAATTTGTTACGAAAATGTTTCTTAAAATAGTGCGTAACAAATTCTCACTCACTAGCCAGTAAAGCGCAGAAATATTCTGAATCGTTCAAGACTTCTGCGAAAGAAATGCCGTTCACATTGTTCTAGATTGTTACTATATTCCATTTCATGGCTACCACTTTAATGCTGTCATCTGTATTTCTTTCGCATCTTTGTGCTGCAGTCCCCGCAGTCATTGTGTAATGGTGGCTGCGAGCCCATCAAGCAGCCGAATGGTAGCTCTTATCAACCGCTCCTCTGGGTCAGTTTTAAAAGCTACACAAGCTGCACTTGGTGCCTCTGGCACAAGATCCCTCTTGATGTCCCGGGAAGGGTCCCAGCATCCTGCCAGAGAGAAAACAAGGAGATTATTGTTATTTTCTCGACGACTAGGGCCAATGAAGCCAAAGAGCTTCAAAAAAAGACAGCAGATTTCAGCGATTCTATCAGCTCTGAACTCATTTGCTGCGACAGCAGCATTTCCCACAGTGATGATGATGATGATGATGCAGCTGCTGCTGCTGCTGCTGATGATGATGATGAACCTTTATCATGGGCTCCCACAGTGGAGACGACCTTGTCATTTTACGCTGCCTGCTTCTTCCTCGAATTGGTCCTCGACAACGGGAACTGAACAAGAACACTGCAACTATAACGTGCTGTCTAGGGAGGGGCGACACGGTCGTATAAAAACTTAATAATTCAAAAGAAGAATTTGAAAAAACAAGCATATGTGGTATAATTTATATACAATAATGTAATTATGTGACAGTACAGAAATAATAGCTGTGGAATAATTAACGAAGCTCGGACATGCTCTTTGTGATGTACGCAACTTGCTTTTTGTGTGCCGCAGTAGTGAATGTTGTGTAATTCCAATTACACACGTGGACAGCCTTTCCCATTCCTCAGGCTACCTCTGTCTAAGGGAGCTATATTTATTCAGTTGATATGCATAGCTACATTTAACTATTTCAATATATTTTGTCTTGGCACATCATGTATATGTTTGTTTGCTTTCCGTGAAACAATCACATTTATTTGTTTTCATTGTACAGAGGGACAACGTCAAAGCACCTAACTGCCCAGCGTGACTGCAGCAGGACATTCGAGATGACCCTCAAACCTGGTCTCCATACACAATTTCTAAATGCAGTTTTTGTTTTTGCTCATCAACCTTTAGGCCGCAAGTGCAGAGGCAGTTGCTTTGTTAAAAGTCGCGTTCTTTTTCTCGTGGCATCCTGTATTGCAGGTACGTACCATGTTTGTAGATTATCAGTGTCGTTGTCATGTGCGTCTCCTTTGTGCCCGCAACGTTATTTTTACAATAACGACAGCGGTGAACTGCACGCAAACACAAAACCAACATCTCAAGAACAATTACTATGTGATGCACATATTGTAGTTATCGTCCACAATAGTACTGCTCGTTCGGGCCTCCCAAACACATGCACAGCCGCCACTGCTCTCAGAGTGTCTCCGGAGCGTAACGGCTTGCCCTTTCATCACGGGTGTTGCGCGGTAGCTCTATGGTTAGCGCGCTCGAGCCTCAAATGCATATGGCTTCACTGCCGTGAGCTAAAATACCAGTGGAGGTGGTTGTGGAGAACGTTTCTTTTTCTTCACGCTGTGACAATGGCGATGCCGGAGATGACGACGTGGCATGGCAACAAAAATCATGATTGTGTGTCCTCGGTCACTACAAAGGTCGTCTCCAGCGTAACAGAATGGACAGACGGGCGGAACGGACTGACAAGGCAAAGCCAATTTCGCAGTATGAAACACACCCAGTCACAGGCGGGCTTCGCCGAGTTTGAGCTCGACGACAGCCGCTTACCCACACATTTACAAACCAAAAGAAAGTGATATACACCCCCAGATCTACATTGACCTCGGTTAGGCTTCTCACGAAGTAGAGCGAAGAATTATGGCTGTCTAGGAAGCAAAAAATACACGCGCACGGTTTTCCGACTCAAATTCCTCCAAACCGGCCTCCCGGCTGGTGTGCGGAAGGACGTTTTAAAGAGAAAAACGATAAGAAAGAACACTGCTCCGCAGCACAGGCGACAAAGAAGCATAGAGACACATGCAGATACGTGACAATGTGACAGCGATGTCACGACGAGTGATTTTAGAACGCTACAATCCCTTGCGCTACGTCTTCGAGCGGTCGCAGAGTCGGGACAGTCTAACACCGCGTCTCAAAGCGCTAACAGCTACGAGAGAAGAATGGGAGGAATGGGCACGCTTTCACTTTTGTAAGCAACTTGTTGATATGTGACGTGACTCATGAGAAAGGGAGTGCTAAGACCGGCTACCACCCGCACGTTTCATTCCCGAGTCTGTGACCCAATGGAAACTCCCGCAGGAGAACGGGCTCTCCTACATGCTATGCGACCGGCCGCACGCCCCATACGTCTGAAAGAGCTAGATCACGTTGACATGAAATAAGTACGCAGGCGATCGAGGTTTAATCGGCAATAAAAAAATAAGAAAAATCGTGGCCTAACTGTTGGAGCGCTGGGATGATGTGCTGCGGGGCCGAGGTTCGATTTCCACCTTCGGGCACATGAATTATTTTTTAATAAAGCGGTCAGGAACGATGTGTTATAGGAATTTACCTATGAGCCGCAATGCGCTTCGGGCAGAATTTTATGGCGTTTTTAATGTATTGAAGCAACTAGCCCCGAAAATGGATGGCGCTCTAGCGTCGCGCCTATCCCCGGCCGTCGCCGGCAGAGAAGCACGAAATGTGGGGGTGCTAAGCCGCGACGAGTAGGAGGGCCCCAGCGGTGGGCGTTGAAGGTGTCGGGCGCGAGCCCGCCTGGAGCCGCCGCTGGTGCAGATCTTGGTGGTAGTAGCAAATACTCAAGTGAGAACCTTGAGGACTGAAGTGGAGAAGGGTTCCATGTGAACAGCAGTTGAACATGGGTCAGTCGGTCCTTAGGGAAAGGAGAAATCCTTTCAGAAGCGGGCGCGTTTGTGCAGCTCAGTCTGTGAATCGGAGACGCCCCGCTGCAACCAAAAGGGAATTGGGTTAACAGTCCCGAACCCGGCTACGGAGATCGGCCCTTCGGGGCCCAGTGCGGCAACGCAAACCAGCTCGGAGACGCCGATGGGAGCCCCGGGAAGAGTTTTCTTTTCTCTGTAAGGAGATCGAGTCCCTGGAATGGGTTCACCCCGAGATAGGGACGGTGGCTCCGTAGAGCAGTGCGGCTCTTGCGCTGTCCGGTGCGCTCCTGTCGGCCCTTGAAAATCCGAGTGAGGGAGTGTGATTTTCGTGCCGGACCGTACCCACATCCGCAGCAGGTCTCCAAGGTGAACAGCCTCTAGTCTATAGACCAATGTAGGTAAGGGAAGTCGGCAAAACGGATCCGTAACCTTGGGAAAAGGATTGGCTCTGAGGGCTGAGCCGGTCGGGCTGGGGTCCAGAAGCAGGAACGGCGCTGCACCGGGACTGGGCGAGGCTCGCCGCCGTAAAAAGCGGTGCGGCCGAGCCCGGACCAGCGTCGGGACCTTCCTGTGGAAAGCCACAGCTGTGCATTTTCCGTGGGCTTCGCGCCTGAGGTTCTTGCTTCGGCCGGCAGAAAACAGCCAACTCAGAACTGGCACGGACCGGGGGAATCCGACTGTCTAATTAAAACAAAGCATTGCGGGGGCCGTTGACGGTTCTGATGCAATGTGATTTCTGCCCAGTGCTCTGAATGTCAACGTCAAGCTTTTCCTTGCTCCATAGGCGAACAAGATACGAAAGAAAAAATGGTATTGGAAAATATTACATCTCCTGTGTCACAACTTTCCAAATTCTCAGTGCAGTGCTATATTTCTCATGCTTCCGCGACTTTCCTGCTTTACGAGTATACGTTTGAACCGAGGGAAGACGAGGGATAGGGTGCTTTAGGAAAACGTGCAATGCGCATGCAGTTACTCGAAAATCACGCCTTATGGTACCGCCGCCGAATCTCCACTCCTCTCACGACTTCTTCCGCACTTGTTCAAGATCGCACGATAAGGTTGGGAAAAGTTTTTCTTCGTATTCTTCATGCTCTTTCTCTGAGATTACGCGAAAAAGATCAGCCGCTCTTTTGCAAGACCACGTAGGATCGCACTAGAGATTGAACAGGTGCGGCGTTGCACGTACGAACGCCTCACTTCTAATTGCGCCCTCCTGTATTTCATTTTCTTTCGCCTTCCCTCCTTTTTGTCCATGTCGACTTTTTCATCGCCCCAGCCTTTTTTACCTGAAACTATTTTCACCACACCAATATCAAGCAGCGCGCGAGCGAAGTTCTGCCTAGTGTTGTCCGGCTTTAAATATGCGCATGACAAAAAAAGACAGGAAGGCGATGATAAGAAAGAGGGATACATTTGGAGAGCAAGATGTACACCGGGTGAAACTGCAACCTCGCAATCGTGGCCATGGCCACTAAATAAAATCTAGAGTACTATATAAAGCAGAGGCACTTCTTAATGTGGAGCACTGCAGCACGGGGTGAACTGCTATTTGCCTATTAAATACATGTAAACGCTGACATGTTTTTCTGATAACTGCTGGACTGGTTTCAATAACAAATTTTTATATAAGAGGAAAGAGTAGATTATAGATAAAGCTGCATCGCAAACCGAACGAAAAGTTAATTGCTAGTGAAGCAGGCGTGAAACAGCGGCTGATGACAGTACTGGCATGCGGGCGCCTGGGCTGAGGCACCTTGGGGAGAGACTAAGAAACAGAAAGTCAGGGTGGGCTGTGAAGGCAGGGGCGGGGGAAAGGGGAGACCATACGAATGGCAAACATGTCGCCCCCTCCCCTCTCCCACCACCACTCTCCGTGCCCCCAACCAAAATATTATTTTGTTGCTCCAAACTTTTCTGCTGAGCAGGCAGGCCGTGGTTTGGCTCGCAATGCACGTCGGCACGTTTGCGGTAACGGGAGACAACCGGTGGGTACCGGGAAACAAGGAAATACGGCTGCGGCGTGCTTTCCGACGTCGTCGCCTAGACTTCCAAATGGCACGCCCTGTCGTCCAATATCTGGCTGTCGGGACATTCTCTGGCACGCACATGAGCCTCGCGCACGCCAACAAACCTGAGTCCTCCCCGCTAGATCCCATGATGGGACATCTATGGCCCCCTTCCCACTTGAAACCCATTACGCGTGCTTAAAATGGTTTCCACGTCCGCCAGCAATGGATTCCACGTCGAGCCGCCGCTTACAAGCGGGTCTTGTTTCAATATATATATATATATATATATATATATATATATATATATATATATATTCTGCACAAGCCATTGTCCTCAAAGGATGTCAAGCGGGGTCGTTCCTATGAGCTGGCATGTCTTTACCATGCGCACTGTCCGAAAAAAAGTCCCAATTTTTATCTAGAAGCCTTCATCCTTCTATCCCCCGTACTTTTTCAATTCCACTGTCAATTGGTCCATGCCCCAAGAGAGCCATTTACGACGTCGCCAAGCGGCTTCTGTAGGCATAATTTGAGACTATTTCCTATTTCTTACACTAGCTTGTGAACTGAAAAGTGCATCGCCATGGGCAGGGAATTCGTGGTCCGAAACACTTCATAAAGGCATCCGAACCACTTTTAATGCGTTAGCAATTATATGGACATTTCAAGCGGATTTCTGCAGTCGCCGTCGTCGTCGCCGTGATGTTCTGTATAAAGTCCAACGGCGATAAAATCGTCGCCGGGCACCGTATGTGCGAGTGAAAGCGCACGGGGGACGCGCGCTTTCACGAAGAGCGAACGCATGGCCCAGAACAAACGCGACTTCTTTGGTCGCGCGAAAGGCCGTGGGGTAATGGGAGGGATGGAGGAGGGGCAACGCTGTGCTGCGGCACCAAATGCGTATCTTGCAACCGGGCGCAAGGGGAAATGACGATTCAATCCCCACGCGAAAGGAGGAAAGTAGGAAGCCAGCAAGGGAGGGAGGGGGGGCGGCTTCTACTCTGCCAACGGCGTACTTTGCGCCGGTACGGGCTATCGTGCGTACCGTATCTTGAAAGCGATCTCCACACGGGTCTGACCTTTGTATGCGCTGTGGTTTCGCCGCTCAGTTTCCGCTGAAGCAATAGACCGCACGAACCTTCGCTCACCGCGGCGGCCGCGCTTGATCACGCCAGCGTTTTGACAGTGTTGTCTGTGGTCATCGAGTGTGATCTATTCATGTTTGCTTGTGCGCGCTGACATCACGCTTGTTAATTCAGTTAGTAAGCGAATGTGTCGAAGTTTATGCAGCCGATAAAACTGCTATCCCTACTCCGTATAGCTCTCCACTAATTTGCTATCGCAATTGATGCTTCGCTTTCCGGGAGGGCGAAACTGCGACATTTTTTATTGAAGTCGAGAAATAGATATGACGTTAAAACACACAATTTCAGAAATACATTTTAGCAGAAGTCCCAGTGTCCCCCGAAAGGCAAAGCATTCATTGTGATAGCAAATTATCAGACAGCTATAATAAGTATGGTTAGTCGTTTTATCAGCTGCCTAACTACTATAAAAATGTGTTTGCTAACTAAATTAACCAGCACGTTGTCACGCGCGCAGAGGTTAAAACAAACACATCTCACTCGATAACCACGGGCACTCGCTGTCAGAACCGTGGCTCGACGAAGAACGGCAGCAGCGCCGAGCCAATTCCCCTTCGTGCTGGCTCTCGCTCCAACGTTAACTTGGCGCGAGAACGCAGCGCACATGAAGCCATCAGTTATTTAAGGTCAGCTAGCCTTCTAAACCACCACATATTGCCTCCAAGTTGGAAGCGTGCGGCCGTGCTCAGCCACCGCAGTTGGAGTAGAAGAGTTGCGCACTAACCTGCCGCCACCCCCCCCCCCCCCCCTCACAGGGCGCGCACATCTTCCGGCTTGCGCGAGAGTAGACGGCGCCCAGCCTTCCCGCCTTCCTCTCTTGCGAACGCCAAAAGACACCGCCGGATCAAGCTACCATGCTTCTCGGCTGACCCTAGGAAGCTTTTGCTCGCACCTACAGCATACAGCGGGCACCCGAGATGTGATGTTATCGCAGTTGTACTTTATGCCGAACATCACGGCAACGGCGACGATGACAGTGTAAATTCACCTCATGTGTCAGTATAAGTGATATCGCCATAAAAAAGTACTTCAATGCATTCAGCAGGAGCGGAGTTATTCAGATCGCATTTCATCTCCCTTCACGGTTCTCCCGGTTCCTCTTCAATGCCTTGCACTGCGAAGGCTACGACGGAGCGAGGTAGTTCTCGCAACGCTCCGCCTACGGAACGTCACCGTAGCGCGCAGTTCTAATTTCATTTTGGTTGTTCACGTAGACGCCACTATATCCAATTTTGGCGCCTAGGACGTGTCAAACTCAGATTCTATCCCTCAGTTTACGGTTGGGTTCACGCCGACTCATGCCTTTGCTTTACCACAGTGTATTTGATAGCTACACGAGGCTATTGTCGTACCCAGTTACATGAGTAGCACATTTCGTTTCGGAATTATCTTTATGCCAATCGCACAATTTTTGAGAGTCGAATAAACTTCATGTTTACTCGTGCGAGTACGTGGTCAGCGCGCACAGCGGCTAAGCGATAGATGCCGCACTCCGGACTCGCGTTTAAAGGATTCTTAACGTAACGAGCTTCGACCATGATGGCATCACACCTCCAGGGTGTGCAACTCGGAAATGAGACAACCTGTTCATCAGATCTCATATGAAATTCGCGCCACCGTTCAGAGTGACAACAACGTTTGAATGGCCCTGCACCGCCTGCCGCCGTCGCAATACACGATGCAAGCATATCTTCTACGCTCTTCTAATGTTGGATTGTCATATCACGCATAATAATTGGGGAGTCATTACTTTTGTATTTCCCATAAATAAATCTGACAGCTTTCCTTCGTAACATCACGAGCTTTTGTATGTCCTGTTCAGCTTGGTGATGCCAAATCACGGACTGAGCTTATTCTATTTTAGACCTGACATATGTATTCTACAGAAGTAATCTGAGCCTGAGTCTATACGCGCGTGTGTCTCCACTTTCGCCCATGGGATCTTTCAATGGCATGGCCAGAATCCTACAATCACCAACAAACCGCCATCGCCTGCAAAACATACAAGCTTTTATGATTGATGCCTACCACCCACCGACATCTGTGGTTCTTGAAGTTCATAAAACGAAGCACAATTGCAAATTTTGCGATCCTCTGTTTTTTTAGGTGCCGAAGATTGTGTGTTTGCTTTTATTTTCACCACCTTCATGCCTGTGCGTTGTACTCTCTTTATCTCATGCATTTTTTTTTTCTTTTGGGCGCATTTGCACGGCGGGAGCTCGATGGCACCACAGGAGGTGATGACAGCGTCGAATCGGACAGGGACGACAGATGATTCATGTCGACAAAGGGATTCCCCGCTCTTGGGAAGGACGATTTTCATCGGCCCCAGAGATATCTGCTCCACGTCTGCCGACGGGGGTGTGACATCACGGGAAAAGAATAGAGTGTCGCCTTACACGCCAGTGTACCGCTTTCAGCACGCTCAAAAACTGCTGACACTCAGAGGGGCTGTCTT
Source organism: Dermacentor silvarum (assembly GCF_013339745.2). Taxonomy (NCBI): domain Eukaryota; kingdom Metazoa; phylum Arthropoda; class Arachnida; order Ixodida; family Ixodidae; genus Dermacentor; species Dermacentor silvarum. The sequence continues at coordinate 57,319,107 of NC_051159.1, read as the reverse complement.
CTTTCTTTTTAGTGAGCGTATAGAATGACACCCCCGGAGTCGGAGTTGAGGGAATCTTCACACATAGCTTGCCCGGTGGTAAAAACCGGAGTGAGGGAGTGGCCGCAGTGGAGGGAATTACGTGTACTTTAGAAGACTGCATATGAAGTTTGCTTTTTTTTGTATTCTCTGTATCACCCGTATTGAGAAGACCACTGGATGCAGGGGACAGGACAACTAGAAAGCTAGAAAATTAGCTAATCTGGTGATGCAATTATTATTATATGGTAAAAAATGTCGCTTATTACGGTGTGCGAATCCATTAGAGTCACGGTGTAAGTGCAGGATAACTTCTTTTTTCAACATTACGCGTGTTCTTGTAAACGTGCGAATTAAATGTATAATTAGAAATCTTCGAAGATCTGTTTCGCTAGCATTCTGTTTGATATTGAATTTATTCAGAACTACACCTTACCCTCGTTATTGGTGCAAGCAATGCTGAAAATGTAAACAGCACTGTATGGCTTGTATTCTAACAAATAAAACATTACAAATGATTTCATCAATAGCCTCTTCGCAGAAAATTCATCCGCAATGTTTGAGTAGTTTTGCGTGCTGTTTGACGTACATTATCTCATCACATCTGTCATACCTATCGACATTATCTATCGACATCTGTCATACCTATGGTTCTTTACCATTGTGAATTTCATTTAGCAAATATTGCATGTATTTCCAACGTTTACCACTGACAGCAGGTGAATTGATTCTAAAGGTCGAAATTATGCTTATAAGCGTCATGTAAATTGATTTCCTGCTCAAGTTCTGCTGCTGTTTTCTATGCCCCTGTGCATGCAAGGTTCGATCACAAAGGCATCAGTTCATTATAGAAGTTCCATTCCCTTGCAACTACAGGGGTGCTTGTCACAGTTCTTAGCTGATAGCATGCTGGTTAACTTGACACTTCTGTGGGTCGTATTGTCAATGATCAATAACTTAAATATATGCAGTAGTTAAACTTCAAGCATAGATTCATGTTGAGCTCCATTCTTTGTTTGCAACCTGCACCGTGGTCCTTAATTTTAATTTTCTAATTTCTTGACGCGGAAAATCTGGCAACACTACCTTCTGTCTCACTGAGACCGCAGAGCCAAGGAGTAGAAATTATGTCCTTCTGACCTGCAGCGGAACGTCGTCACCAGTTGGCCACCATCATACACAAAAAAGATAATCTGCTTATGACTGTCGATAATCTGGAAAAGGTGTATTTTGTTTCGACTATAGCAAACAGAGTCAGCCTTTATCAGCAGTATCGTCAGCAGATGAAACCAAAAGACGCAGAAGCCAAATTAACGTAAAGTGTGAGCGAGGCATGGGTCCTAGCTTTCCACAGGTCATGCAAAAGCTCGTGTTTTACGTAGCCCATAAATACTCGTCTAGCGAGTCGAGAGATCGTTCCACTTAACCATTACGTTTGAGCAGGTTTCGGTTCATCTCGCTGATATTCAAAAAAGAGAATTCCAGGCGCGAACTTGTTCATAACACCTTATGTTATTGTCCAATGCTAAAAGAACAATTATCTGTTTGTTCTTGGAGAAGCCGGCAATACAGGAGTTTCTAACATTTACACTTTTATTTAAGGAAGTGAATCGGTCAAGCTAGCATGGCATTTTACACACGACCATAAATTGGAGAAGTCGCGCTAATGGTGGTTAGGTGTCCGGGAGGTCTGGTGCGGTTGTGATCAACTATGTTCTGAGCGCCCCCTGTATGTGCTCTGAATAGTGTGCAAATTACCCAAGCTATGAAGTGTCATTTTTTCTTTCTGTATTTTTTCATATTTCTGTAACCCTCCCCCCTCTCCTTCACTGTAAAGCCGAAAGGCGGGTTGGCATGTGATTAATAAATCTGGCGCCTTTGGTATTTACCAACGAAAGCAGCAATTTAGTGTGAGGAAGCATAAACAACAGCAGTTCATCAGACCATTTTATCTTTACGTTCCGGTTCGAATTTTCCACTTCAATTCACTTTTGTCGCCTACTATGGGGTCTGCAACACCGGGATTCTCTGCCTCATGCATCTTAGCCTCACACTGGTCTTAGTTGTGGGGCGTTCCCTCTGCAGATTGTTTGTAAATATTCCGTATACGCAACAGCCCCGGGTAGCCAGCCGTGTTATGCCCACACACATGCACTTACAGAGCTGTCGGCTTTGAAGAAAAAGGAACCAAATGCAGTCAGCTCAACTGATGTACGGTAAGTGATGCGCGTATAGAAACGCGTGAGCTGCATACTGATGCCGCCACATTTGTCGCAAGCTCGCTGCCTGCCGCTCAAGTGAAGACGTTGACGCGAAGAGTGACTGCGACGTGTTGAAAGTTGGTTCCGCATGCCCTCTGTGTGCGTCAATCCCCCCCCCCCCCCCCCCCAAAGAAACAAAGAAACAACGCACGCTGATGGAAGATTTGATATTCAACCTGCACGGCGTTCTACATCGGTGAGTGCATGAAACGAAAGTGCTCTTTTGGTGTATCTTTTTGTTCGTTACATCGCTTGACAACACAGCAAAGAAAGGCAAGAAATAAACATATTGATAAAGAAATAGGAAATTTGGTGCTGTCCTTTGTTTTATTGTTCTGCGCTCTTATGTTTTGCTTCTGTGCAGGCTTTGGTGCTACCCTCGAAACATGTATAGATGTTTGTGTCAAATAACAAGCTTTACAAGATAAAGCCTCTTTTTCTTCGAAGTAATTTGACTTGTTCTTAATCTTTCGTGTTTGCCAATGTGTTTGCCACTTCCGTGTTTGCATTTCGGTTGCCAACAACAAGCTACCAGGATACATAGGTTGTTTCATCCACCATGACGAGTTCATGCATAAAACAGACTCACCTGCAGCTGTGTTGATTTTTCTATTACCTGCCGAGTTTCTAATGATTTATTGTACGACCTTTTGTATTCATCCGTGTTCAACTGTGTATTCCTTTGTAAAACGTGAATGCTCTTTCACGCATATTTTTTCTGTCTATGTATGCATCAGCGATATAAACTCCACTTGCTCAGTATTTCTTTTTCAGGCTAAATAAGCTCACCATGTCTGCACAGTGGTTATTATGTGGTAGTGTTCCCATTATCAGCCAGCGAAAGTCTTCTAAAGTCCTCACACCAACAATTAGCCGATATGCAATCTGTTCAGTCGCTTAGGATAAGCATAAATTACTAGGATTAAACAGTGCTTGAATTTGTCAAGGACAATTAATAGCACCAACAAGAAAATAGAGCAGGAATGATTTGATTAAGGCAGCATAACGAGAATTATTCGCCGCACTTGCTGCTTTCACTAATCACGCCTTTTTGATGCAATTCTATTCGATCTAACATATTCCCCTTAAATTCCTTCAAGGATAATTGAGCTCACGCACTGCAGCTCGCTTCTTGACAGAGAACACTGAAATTTCAAAGCAAATGGACGTCCCAGAAAGTCAAAGAGAATTCACTGGCAGTTCCCATCGTACGCAGCACGCATAAGCACTTTAATAGGACAAGACACGCCACAAATAGAATAGCCTACTTACAGTGAACCGAGCTTATCGAAACTAAATGTAAAAGGCGAACTATGAAGAACCACCTAACGATTAAGGTAGAAATGCAGAGGCACTAGCACATCGTCGCTATAGTGTACATACAAATAATAAGTAGCTTTCCTACTTGTGATCGATAGTATTATTTACTAAAAACATTAAGTGCTACCGTGCCGTGCTCATTTTAAGACACGAGGTGCACCTTCCAAAGTAGTGCTGCTTTAATCATGAGTAACTGGTGCGAGTTCAAACTTATTGCAACGATTGAAGACCTGCAAAAAATGTAAGAAAACTGTGCTTAAACACGATAAAATGAATTATGCTGTCCAAGCATAGGGGGCATTGGTTAACTAAAGAAGCCTCCTGAGCTTTTGTTGCATTCAATGAATGCAGCCTCCTTCAGTGTCATTTGACATGCTGACTTCCGCATTTCAGCGGTGTTAATGCACTTTTTTTTATTCTTTACAAGTAGTATGCGAGCTATAGTTGAAAGCCATGAGATCTATAGCACGACGGTACCACATTTTGCGGCTGGCATAAAAAAATGCAGCCACAACTTCTAATCGCGCAATTTATGTCATATGCTATACAGGGTGGTTCACTTAACTTGGTCCAAACCTTAAAAATATGCAAATGCTACGTAGTTGCGCAGAACCAAGGTAATATTGTTTGCCATCGCTTGGAGGTACTCAGGTTATTTTTTGTATTCAATGTACTTAGATAATTAGTCTTCATTATTAATTAGCTTCCCAATTAATATAATTAGATGAAAGTTCCAATAAAAAATTGTAGAGCAACATGAAGAACTCCCGATAAAGATTGCTGTTGCTCAATACGTGCTACATAAAAGTGTTTTTCCGAGTGTGAAAGATGCCCCCTAATACACGCAGAATTGTCGCAATTGGCACATTCCGCATGTGCTCTTTTTTCCACCAACGCTCGTCATCGCGAGTCCCTGAGTGCTGAGGATTTCCTGATAATAGGAATATCGACAGGCAGTATAGCGTGTTATCGGCTTTGGCAATAAGTGACACGGGATGACGAAAGGAGGGGGGGGGGGGGGGAGGCTGCAGGCGTCATCTTCGGTGCCAAGACATGTGAACTGGTGCTTCTACCAAAGGCAATAACGTCCAGCTTTGTCGCGCCATTGCAGGGGCTGTGGGAGCAAGGCGACTGGTGGAAGCCGCGAATTTATTGACAGCTTCCTTATCGAACAGCTCGCAGTGGTAATGGCACAGGAGGTCAAGAAGCGAGATGGTTTCTCAGAAGGTCGGTGCCTAGGATAAGAACGGCTCTACCTATGAGTAGTTCCACGGTCTTCGGTTTTCGCCCAGACCTCTACTACATGCATAAATGTAAGCCCCCTCGACACAACTTTCCTATATACCCTTCCTACTCTACATGTGACGGTTCCTTGTTTTTTTTACCGGACAAGAAATGGCGCATGGAAGCTGCAGTTTTTGTACATTGCAAAACGTTTGCAGTTGACTCCCTTGGCAGATGCAGCAGTAATATCAGTGTCCTTCAAAAAAGGTATTGAAGGACCCTGGTATCCTTCCCGTTGTACAAAACATCGCATAATCCTTTTGTTTCACTGAATGGCTCACGACATTCTTGACAAGTATGAGCACACCAAATTTGAGAAATGTTCTAGATTTATTACAAGAAAAGTAGCGTATATCAACATAAAATACTTCTTCGCATGAGAAACGAAGTGAGCTTTAAGTAACATGGTGGAACACTGGTATAGCACTCATGTCGCTTGGTTACAACCAGTAGGTATTGTAAGGCTAAAGAGAACTGCTGCAATCTTCTACACGCCTAAAAGACGAGTGTGCTCGGTAGCCGTGTCATCATCATGATCAGCAGCAGCAGCCTATTTTTATGTTTACTGCAGGACGAAGGCCTCTTTCTGCGATGTCGTTACCCCTTTCTTGCGCAAGGTGATTCCTACTTGCGCCTTTAGATTTCCTAACTTCATCACCACACCTAGTTTTCTGCCATCCTCGACTGCGCTTCCCTTCTCTTCGTACCCATTTTGTAACTCTAATGGTCCACCGGTTATCCATCCTACACATTACATGTCCTGCCCAGCTCCATTTTTCCTCTTAATGTGCGTTAGAATATTACAATCCCCGTTTGTTTTCTGATCCACACCACTGTCTTCCATTATCTTCACGTTAGGCCGAACATTTTTGGTTCCATCGCTCTTTGTCAGGTCCATAACTTGTTCTCGAGCTTCTTTGTTAACCTAAAAGTTTCTGCCCCATATGTTAGCACGGGTAGAATGCAATGATTATATACTTTTCTTTTCAACAGCAGCTGTAGACCTCTAGTCAGGATGTGGCAGTGCCTGCGGCATACACTCCAACCCAATTTTATTATTTTGTAAATTTCCGTCTCATGATCAGGGTCCCCCTGTGAGTAATTGACCTAGATAAGCGTACTCCTTTACAGACTCTAGAGGCAGACTAGCGATCTTGAATTCTTGTTCTCTTGCCAGTTAATTGAAGATTATCTTTGTCTTCTGCATATTAATCTTCAACCCCTACTCTTACACTCTCAATTTAATTATGTGGTTTTACGTGCCAAAACCAGTTCTGATTATGAGGTACGCCGTAGTGGGGGACTGCGGAAATTTGGACCACCTGGGGTTCGATTAACGTGCACATAAATCTAAGTACACGGGTGTTTTCGCATTTCGCTCCCATCGAAATGCGGCCGCCGTGGCCGGGATTCGATCCTGCGACCTCGTGCTCAGCAACCCAACACCATAGCCACTGAGCAACCATGGCGGGTCTCTTACACTCTCTCGGTTAAGATCCTGTATATTGTCTTGCAATTCGTCCCCATTGTTGCTGACTAGGACAATGTCGTCTGCAAACCGAAGGTAGATGAGATTTTCGCGGTTGATCCTCACTCCTAAGCCTTTCCAGTCTAAGAGCTTCAATACTTCTTATAAGCATCCAGTGAATAGCAGTGTAGAGATGCGTATAATTCCGGTACCGCCGTATACTACGTTAAATTGTTGCCAGAATACACTGAAAACGTCACAATGATACCAGCAAAACACTGCTCAGAGCATTTTAACAGCGGTGTTGTTTAAGCCGACCGTCAGTCCGTGTGTCGCGAACAGAAAATGTGGAACGATCCTGGCACTTGTGCAGGATCGGTCAAGCGCAATGGCACAAAGCCGGGTAAACTGGCGAATGTGTTTAAGCCTAGCCCAAATACATTGCTAATACCTTGCAATAGTCAATCAATATCCAAGCAATAGCTAATCGATAATCTATCAAAATTCAATAAATTCCGGAAAATGCTGGGGATGACTTGGTAGCTAGTGCTTAGCCTAGCCCAAATACATGGCCAATATCGTGCGATAGCCAATCGATAGCTAATCAGTAGGTAATAAATAATTAATCAATAACCAATAGATTCCGAAAAATGCTGCGGATGACTTGGTAGTGCTAGGTGCTGATAAGCTCCGCTGTTTCTTTAGCCTTGCGCCACTAGTGCAAGCTACGATGTTTTTTTTATTGCGATAGAAATTATATGAACACTCAAAGCGGATTTCTGCCGTCGGCGTCACTGTCGCCGTCACCGTGAGGTTCCGTATGACGTCAACGGCGATTAAATCGTCGCCGCGCGCCGTATGCTGTATGTCCCAGTGAAAGAGAGCGAGGAACGCGCGCTTTCAAGGAGAGCAAACGCGCGTTCTGCGCCGTGCTCCCTGAAGGGCTGTAGAATGAAGCGTCTCTTTCCTCCTTTACAATCACCATATATATAGAGCAAGCGTGACTTCTTCCGTCCCGCGAAAGGCCGTGGGGGGGACGGGAGGGGAGGTGACGTTTAGCTGCGGCACCAAATGCGTATTTATATAAATAAAATGTCACAGTTTCGCCCTAAGGGCGAAGCAATGAATGCGATAGCAACACAGCAATGTCATACGAAGTAAGGTGAGCGGCTTTGGTAGCAATATGAATTGTAGTAAACATGAGCTGATTAAGTAAGCAGGTGTGCTGCAGCGTAAGTAGACCGACATGAAGAGAGACTCGATGACCACGAGAACGCGCGTGTGAAACGGTGGTGTTGATGAGAAGCGCTTCCCGTGGGCAGCGCGTGCGAAGGGACACACCTGTAGGGCTGCAATGCCGATCCGGGCAGCATTGCATGTGTAGCGTGCGTTGGAAAATGTGGCCCGACTATTACTAACTGAATGAACAAGCGTGGTGTGAGCGCGCAAAAACAAACATGAATAGATCACACTGAATGACTGCAGACAACGACCGTTAAAACTCCGGCAGCAAGCGCATACGCCGCGGCGGCGAAGGTACGTGCGGTCTATCGCTTCAACGGAAACTGAGCGGCGAATGCACGGCGCATAAAGGTCAGAGCCGTGTGGAGATAAGAGACGGTGCGAGCGAGCGACGAGCGTGGTTGTTGGCAGAGTTGGAAGTGCCCCCCCCCCCCCCCCCCCCCCGCTCCCTCCGGCGCTGGCTTCCCGCTTCCTTGCTTGCGAGTGGGAGATTGAGTGCGTTCGCTCTCCGTGATAGCGCGCGTCCCCGCACGCTTCCGCTCGGGCATATGGCACGCGGCGAAGATTTTATCTATAGGGAACCTCACGGTGACGGCGACGGCGACGACGACGGCAGAAATCTGGTTGAAGTGTCCATAGAATTGCTATCGCAATAAAACGTTGCGAGGCGAGAAAGTGGTAAAGACTTCCGATGTTGTTCGACGAGTGTCCCGTTCTGATCTCGTCGAAAACCTCCGAGCCGCCGCCAGAGGCACCGGCAGCAGTCACCAACGCCGCGCGCGTTTGGTGCGAACGCGGGCAAAACGCTGACGGCGTCGACAACAGTTCTGCGCGTTGCTGGTGCTGCTGCACGTCCAAGTTTATACAGCTGATAAAACTACTATCCTTACTTCGTATAGGTCTCTACTAATTTGCTATCGCAATTGATCGATGCTTCGCCTTTCGGGTGAAACTGCGCCATTTTTCATTGACGGCGCGATATAAAAAGAGCAGTCATTAGAGTGGCGTGCCAATCGCACATTGCATTCGCCCTAGACCAAGCATGTGCTGAGAATGAAAGCGAGCTCTCCTTGAAAGGTAGCCGTGTTGTTACACCACAAACTAGGAGTAACGTTCTGCAGACCGTACACGCAAGTCTTCTGAAACGAGCAGTAGTCGGACGCCATATTTTAAAGCGGAGCTTAGCGGACCCTCC